>NC_041048.1:13920144-14120562 GCF_900634775.1 Gouania willdenowi | reverse complement strand
CTCTTGAGATGAGCCCCAAGTTTCAAAAACGTGAACTTTTTACAAACTCATACATGAGTGCATCCGGTGAAGACCAAAAACTGATGAAAAGATCCGAAACACCAAGTCCAAGTGATGACTGCGAAGGATTCCCTGCTGCGTAAAATCATCCAAGGATGTTCCCAAAGTGACTCAGCCATCACATGTGGGCACTGCGCTCAGACTGAACCCTGAGGCTGAGGCTGAGGCTCACCTACAGCCGTCCTACCTCCCTCCCTCCATTGACTCAGTAATGATGGCAGGGGGTGTTCACGGGGTGCGAAGGGACCCATCAATTATTCAAAGCGTCAGCAGCCTTCTACAGGCGCCCTCCAGTCCGCACTGTGCGCAAAGACGCGTTTCTAACCTGCCTTTCCAACAAAAATAGACCCCAATTATTTTAGCATTATGAAAATGAGACAAAATACCGCCTCCAAACAAGGCAGGTGATCCTAAACAAAGCGAGCAGGGCAGGCGAACCAAAACAAGCAAAGACGAACCACTTATTGCAGGCATGTCCGAGGACAGGAAGGATGTTTGGGGCTCTGACCGGGGACGCTCTCCGGCTGCTTGTGCTCACTCCGCGGGGCAAACAGCTGATGATGAGGCGGTCAAAGGGTCGCCGGCCATAGTTCACTATACCGCTTTCTCTGTGTTCATGACCCGAGAAAGTCCGGGGTCAGCGCCGTGCGCGCAGCCCGAGGAGCAGCTACTGCGCACATTGTTCAAATGATGGTTCCAGACATGTCAGTGCAGACAACAGACAAGGCTGTGCACTCATAGTGATTCACTAAAAGTCTATGCAACTTCATCAATCTGGCAACTTTATTATCTAAGCCACCTGTGTCAAAGTCAAGGCCAGAGGGCCAAATTCGGCCGTTTAGAGAATCCAATATGGCCCGCAGCTGAAAGTATAGGCTAAGTTGACAGAGAAAACATGAATCATTGTGTACATTATTAATTAATTCAGTTGTAGAAATTCCAATCCCTCCAAATTCAATGGAACTCGATAATATTGGCAGTTTTCTCGTGGTTATATCACACAATTGGTTGTCATTTTTAAATTCAAAATTGTTGAAAAAATATTTTTTTCCAGAATCCTGCAATTTTTCTCAAAATATTTCAGATAATTTAAAGAAAAAAATGCTCACAAATCGAAGATAATTTTAAGTGAAGACCCTGCAGGGTCTGATATCTGTCACTTATTGCTTAGATATTGTCAATGACATCCATACTTTACGTATCATTAAATGTGGAAATGTAAAGTAAGCCACATTAATATGGAAATTACTCATTTTCCTGCATAAAATCTGCAGCCCACTTAAACTCAAACTGGTCCGTATTTTGATCAGTTAACTAAAATTTGGGGGTTTTTTTCTCTGTGGAGTTTGCATGTTCTCTCTGTGCTTGCTTGGATTTCCTCCGGGTACTAGGGCTTCCCCCCACAATCCTGAAAAAAAACCAAACAACATAACTGTTAGGTTGACTGGATTCTCAAAATGGCCCGTAGGAGTGAATGGAAGTGTGAGTGGTTGTGAGTGTTTCCCTGTGATGAACTGGTGCACTGTCCAGGATGTACCCCTGCCTAATGCCCACAATGAGAGCTGGAGATAGGCACCAGCAGACCCCTGCCACCCTGAAAAACAAGTGGAAAAGAAAATGGATGGATGGATGATTTGGGGGTTTTAAATGCCTAACAATGTGGCAAGGTTTTAAGTGACAGTATAGCTGTTCAGTGCCACAAACTCCTAGTTTACTGAAAAGGATATATTAAAAAAGTAGTTCTCAGCATCAAAGTCCCTTGTTGATGCCAAAGGTCAGGTCAGTAACTCAGATGTTAATCAGAAGGGAGGCAGAAGACCATCACAACGTGCTCAACTAAGGAGATGGACCAAAAACTGAACCAATCATTTCAATACAGTCATCGCGTTGGACGAGTCTTCATTTCTGATGCAACTTTTAGAAAATTATATCAGAATTGTGTGAGTAGATATAGGGAGGATCCATCCTGGTCTGCATCAACGATTCAAGGTCATCCTTCAGAATGTAGCTGGCATTACAACACCACAAGCTAAAAGCTGTCTTCTCTCTAACCTGTGCTTCTAAATATCAATGTCCATTAATTACGTCCATGTGAATCTTTACTCTGTGATATTCTGAATGCACCCAATTTAAAAAAAAATCCATAAATTCCTTCTTTCAACGTTCTTCAGGGTTGTTTATTGCAAATTTCCTGAGGTTTAAAACAAAGTGTCATTGCTGGTTTTCACCAAAGGCCTTAAATGAGTGAAAAGGCATATTTATACATCTCCCCAATGAAAAAAAAACAAAAAAAAAACTACCAAGATAAAGCAACACACTGCCTTCAGATATAGATGTTTTCATAATAATACCACTGAGTCTAATTAAAGTAGGCATGATTTTCTCATTCAACAGATGGTGAGATCCCTTAATGCTCTGAGGGAGATAGCCCAATACACCTGATCTATTGTAATTAATGTTGTCATGCCTGCAAGGACAAACACAGATATATAAATATTACAATTTACCAAATTTAGAGACATGAAGGGATTGTAATTTAAAAACTACATTTAAAAATAACCTTTGGGTTTGAATGTGTGAAAGACAGAAGTGACGCATGCTAAACCAGTCACTAAATGTGTTCATTATCACACTGACAAGATCAGCTATTTTCTCTTTTGCATCATTTTGTTTACTTTGTGACAGATTGAGGGCCTGACCCAGGATTGCACAGCACCTTTACGGTCAGCGTTTTTTCTAAATCTAGTACTTAATCATATTAAATATATCAACATGATTCACCACAAATGTTGCCAGTTTGGAAACGTTTAAACTCAGCTACTGAAAAGATTATGTTAAGCACTCAAATGATATATTTCATATATTTCTTGTTCAATAACTAACTCTGTACTCTATGACGAGTCAATGTCAGTGTATTAAGCATCAAATAAATAGGACTATACAGAAGTATACAGACACAGAAAACCATTTACTTCTTAGAAAAGTGAAATAGTGCTGCCCCCTAGTGTCAAAAGTATAATAGGACGACTTTTGGGTCAAAACAAAACCCCTTCAAAATAAAAGAACCATAGTATTTCCCTGTGGTTTTGCTACTGCCCTGCTTTATGTGGCAACGCAATCAGGAGGGAACTGAATAAATATTGACAAACATGTCAGAGTGAAATATTAACTTCACTGACTCAAAAAAAAGAAAGAAAGAAATATCAGAAACCAAGCGAATATTTAAAGACAGTGTATCGTGCACTACACAGAGGTAAAGTAACTTTGCGACGCTCCCTAAAGTGTAACCTTTAACCCTATCTGCTCAGGTTCTGTGGTCATGCTGCTGACTGCGGTGAGAGGTGGACTCTGTTCGCTCCGACCGAAGCTCACTCTCCAGGACTTGTGGCCCAGGTCCGGGTTCTTCAGAAACATGTCGTCGTCTCCCACTAAACGACCAGTTTCCGTACTGGGAACAATGGCGTTCGGTGGCCGAGCGGACGTTAAGCAGAGCCAGGAGATGGTGAAGGTGTATCTGGGTCGAGGACACCAGCACTTAGACACTGCGTTCATGTACATGGACGGGAAGTCTGAGGCCATCATTGGGGACATGGGTCTCCCCAAGACAGGTACACATACAGCCCGTCAATTACAATGAAGTTACAAGGCAATACATACTTTTCAGATTTCAACTTTTGGATACTGAAAGTAAGACATGGATAACTGTAATGGAATCGAAGTATATAAACAATAAGGTCTGCAACCTGCGGCTCTGGAGCCTCATGTGGCTCTTTGACTCTTTCGCAATGGCTCCCTGTAGCTTTAAAAAATAAATAAATAATTTTTACAGAGGGTATTGATTGATGAGTAAAAATAACTACAAATAAAATTATGAGAAATGAGTTAATCTAAAAATAAATCACATTGTGCAATAACTCAGCCACCTTCTCACCTCCTACAACATCTACAAACCATCAACAGTCCTTGCAGCTGCGGCGAACCTTAAGTTTTAAATCCCTGGTAAGATAACTAAACAAACAAACTATTCTGGAAGAAAATAAAGATTTTATTTGTGTGGCGAAAGATTTATTTAATTGCCAACATTAATAAACATTGATATGTTGCAAGAAATTAGCATGTCACATATGATCATGTGTTATCAAATTCAAGTTATTCCCTTCAAATCATTAACTCATAAAATTATTCGATACTATTTTAACTGTATAGAATTTTATACACTGTATTATCTTCATTGAGCAGATCATTTTTCGGCTCTGGAAGGATTTTAATCCAGGCGAGATGAGGCAAAATGGCTCCTGAGAGTAAAGGTTGCAGACCCCTGGTATAGTGTATGCAAAGTTGGAATGAACCTGCTAGTTGTTTAAACCTAGGACTAGTCAGAGAGACAGGGAGAGGAGAACTGGAATAATTGAATATGGAACCACAGAACACTTCTGTGGTTCAGCTGGGTGCTCAGTACACCCCCCTGAACTAGGGATGGGCAAAAAAAAAAAAAAGAAAAAAAATCAATTTATCGAATTGGTAGATAGAAACAATTTTTATTTCGCAAATTCCAGTTTTTTTTAAATCAATTTTTATTTATTTTTTTCGGACTTTTTCGCGTTCCGTCCTTGTGGGTTACCGTAGCACAATGTGAGCCTCTTTGTTTACATGTTTACCCTTTGAGTAGGCTATATGTGTGCCACAGGCATGTTTAATTTTTTATTCACACTATACTGAGATGCTAAGGGAAAAGTTTAATATTGTTTTAATTGTAATGTTATATGTTATAAAATATGTAGTTATCTGATTTCTTAATCAGAAAATTGAAGCTACTGTGAAGTTGCTGTTGCACTTTTGCTTAAACCTGGGTTAAAGCTTAAATTATTGAATGACAGAGCCTCATTTACTGTTCATTTTGGGATCGTTCTGTGCATTTTAACTCTTGAGGACAATCACAGCAATAAAATTGCACTTTTTACATTATACTGTATCTGATGTCTGCAGTCATTTTTAAGTGCATTGAAAAAAAAAAAAAAGTCAAAATCGCCTAATCCTGCTCTGAATTTTTTTTATGACATCCTTTTAAAGAAATCCAGTCCTAACCTTCGATTTATGGTCTGTTGCTGACCTGTGGGGGACGCATTAAGCCCCTGCTGCATCTATTCTACGAGAACAACAACAACAAGGAGGGTAGAGAGAGTCGGCAAGTCAGAATCAAAAGGGACAATCTTAAACTATACAAAATAAAGCTTTTTTTTTTTTTTTAAGTATTAAAATGTAATTCAATCTTAGTTTGCTACAGCTGTTTTATGGATGCAACTTAATGTGTGATAAATATGTCAAATACAAATTCAGACATGTCAAAATAAATATAAAACTCAATTCTATTGTTTGCTGCTCAGTTTTGCTGCTAACCTTACTTATATATTACTTTTGTTCTGAAACTGCTAACATGCTTAAGTAAAAGCCTCTTACAAAGATATTTTACTTCTATTATTGATTCAGACTTGTCTAACTCTTTAACTTCTCCAGAAATTGATGTTCCTAATTAAACCGACTGTTTTCTTGTCATTTCAGGGTTGTTGTTGTTTACTACCAATTGTGTTTTATTCATAATAAATGTTACTGAAATACTGCAATTTAATTTTCAGTAAGCATAGCAACCAAGGCTAACCCCTGGGAAGGAAAGACTCTGAAGCCTGAGAGTGTGCGTTCTCAGCTGGAAACCTCCCTTCACAGGCTGCAGACTGACAGCGTTGACCTTTTTTACCTTCATGCTCCTGATCACCAAAACCCCATTCAAGACACTCTGAAAGCTTGCAATGAGCTTCACAAAGAGGTGAGTGGTGGTCAATGAATCTAAATAAAAATGCATTAGTGCTGGGCAAAAAAAAAAAAAATCAATTTAATCGATTTATTGAATTTGTAGATGAAAATTATTTTTATTTAGCGAACTCGAGTTTGAAAAAAAAATTAAAAACCTGTGTGTGTGTGTGTGTATATATATATATATATATACTGTACTTTTTTTTTTTTTTCTTCACCAGTTTTTTCTAACTTTTTTGCTTTCTGTCATTGTGGGTTTCCGTAGTGCGATGTGAGCCAGCCCCCTCTTTGTTTACATGTGTTTATCCTTTAAGTAGGCTATATGTGTGCCACACAGGCATGTTTAATTTATTTTTTTTTTTTTAATTGTAATGTTATGAAATATGTAGATATCTGATTTCTACATCAGAAAATTGAAATTATTGAATGATAGAGCCTCATTTACTCTATTTTTTTCTATGCATTTTAACTCTTGAGGACAATCACAGCAATAAAGTTACACTTTTGACAATATATCTGATGTCTGCAGTCATTTTTCAGTGCATTGAAAAAATACTTGCATTTCTCTTAAAAGTTTTTTTTTTAGGCAAAATCGCCAAGCCCTAAAATGCATATACACTTAGACTTGTTTCAAGATGATTTTCATGCGGCTTAAAAATGTTACATTATAGCTTTTCATATGAAACTACTGTATCGTTCTCAGGGTAAATTCAAGGAGCTTGGTCTGTCTAACTATGCATCATGGGAAGTGGCAGAAATCGTTTGCCTCTGCAGACAACATAACTGGATTGTTCCGACTGTGTATCAGGTAACATCTCAACTCTCATAGCTGAAGCATCCAATAAAAAGACGCTATTAAAATGATTATGAGGATCTCAGAATGTCATGTTGTATATATTCATGTGGTAAAACTCCATGTGAATTTATTGTTATTCTTGTCGTAGTATTTAGTTTTCCTTGGTTTAATTATTTTGGTACAATGTTTTATCCAGTTGGTTTGCACTGAATCAATAAACATCTGCTTCTAAGGAACTATTCATGTTTTACTCTATAATTAGCTGTTTTTCTGTAACAATGGGAAATTACAATCCAAAATTGTATGTGAGGGATTTAATGCAGATTCATATACAGTATATTTTGAGCAGGGGGAGTTAATCAGAATGCATCCAGTGCATTAAAAAAACTACCATTTTCTCTACCTGGATTAACCTAAACCAGCTTTTCAGGAGGAATTTTGCACGTTTGCATTGAAACGATTTGTTTTTTACTTTGAATTGTGACAGAAACCCTTGTAAACCCTCAGGGAATGTACAATGCCATTACAAGACAAGTGGAAAAGGAGCTGCTGCCATGTCTGAGAAACTTTGGAATGAAATTCTATGCATACAATCCCCTGGCAGGTACTGTGTAGTTCTCTGTTAACTGTGTTACAGGCTTACTTATAAAGAACAGCGTGTCACGTGTTACCTTTTGATGAAGAAAGCTTGTTTTATTACCCTTTAGTTGTTCTTTCTACAGTTTAAAAATGTTTGTTTATCCATTTGGCATGTTTTTTTTAATCAGCTCATTCTTCCTCAGAGTATACAAACTTATGCCTTTCCTAAAATCCTTAACTCTCCGTATCTCTTGCCAGGTGGCCTTCTGACGGGGAAGTATCATTACGAAGACAAAGACTCCTCCCAGCCTGACGGACGTTTCTTTAACAACTCCTGGGCTGCAGCATACAGAGACAGGTGAATCGTGAGCAGCTTGCTGTGATATTCTGATGATTTAAAAAATTAAAAATGTAAATGTTCTCCTCCTTTGTGTCAGATACTGGAAGCAGAGCCAGTTCCAGGCCATAAGCTTAGTTCTTGAGGCATTAGAGACGACGTATGGCTCGAAGAAACCTTCTCTGACTTCTGCAGCAATGCGCTGGATGTACCACCACTCCCAGCTGAAGGTATCCACTCAGAAGATTACTATGACATTAGATTTCAGTTAAATGAGTAACTATTAAAGCAGTACTGAGCGCAACTTTTTCACCCTAATCCTTCTTGAAAATCCTGTGAAGTGTTTATGGGGTGATTGGGGGTCTTTCATCCCCCCGCTGATAGATATTTTTTTTAGTAAAAAACAATAGCCGCATAATGCTTTTCTTTTCTTTTGCGTTAACCAGGGTGATCATGGTGATGGAGTCATTATTGGCATGTCAAGCATGGAGCAACTACAGCAAAACCTGGAAGCTGCAGAAGAGGCTCCTCTGGAGCAGAGAGTAGTGCAGGCCTTCGATGAAGCCTGGAACCTGGTAATCCACGAGTGTCCAAATTACTTCAGATAAAAAATTACTTTAGTCCACTGAAATGTTTTTATCTTAAAAAAAAAATTTGATTTTGTTAATTCATTGCATCAATCTCTGAATTCTATCAAGCATTGGGGTAACAAAGAAAGAGGTGGATTTAAAAACACAATGTTCGTCAAAGATCATTTTATAAAAATACGTTCACACTAATTTTGCATTAGCGTTTTCATTTATAGATTTATTTAACAGTAATGCACCTGGTGGCCAAATTGTTTACATGATGCATTATTTTTATGTTAAACCTTGAAATACATAGAAGTGGCATTAATGTGAATACATGTACACCACTGTACAGTCTGCAGTGTTAATGCATCAACAGCCCAGTTTGAATGTAAAATTCACAAAGAACACTTTTTTTTACTTTAAAATCAATAAACAACGATACTGCTCAGGATGAAATAAGGTTTGAAACAAAGTCTGGTGTCAATAGCAGGAATTTCAAAAGTCTTCACTCTAGATCTTGATCGTCATCTTCTGCTTCCTCATCGGCCTGCATGGATTCCTCATCACCTGTTAACTCTGTTAACTTTTCAAACTCGCCTGTCTCTGAGTTCCACATGCATTTGATCTGCACCTTGAACTCGGCCATCTCAATCGCAAAAAGTTTCTGTGGACACAAACCAATGACGAGCTTAATCTTTGATCATATATTGACAATACTGTCATTTTCTACAAATGTTAAAAAAAAAAATCTGAGCTCACCAGAAGACGAGCCTGCTCTGGGGTTAACGTGTCTCCCTCCTTACACACTTGATAATCCTTCAGCAGTGTCACGACACCTGTTGAACATCATTACAAGAACAATCAATTGAGTTGTAAAAAGAAATATTTTATGCAGTATTTATTTATTTTTGATCTAATATAATAGGCTGGCTGTGCAATGAGGTATAGACAATCCAACCTAAACAATCCCCCAGACCAAAAAAAGGTGATATTTCCACAAACCTTTTTTCAGAGCAGTGGGCAGTCCCAGCTGTCTCAACTGAGGCTCCATCGAATGAGGAAACTGTTCAAGAGCTCCCTCATCCAGAGTTATGTCCATCTGTGCCTGGTTTCCTGCACGGGCAAAATCCATCTCTTTGAAATGACTGAAATACCTAGGAACAAAAAATAAAAAAACTTGGGTTACTAAATTTAGATTATCATCAGCATTAAATACTTAAAGTGTTACTTACTCTCGTACTTCATCCTTTGTTTTGTTTGTGAATAGTACGCCAACTTCTCCACGCAAATATTTGGTGACCTACGCAGAAAAAAAAAAATGTAGTCTGTTCTACATTTAAGGTTAATAAGTGTTTAATGTGAACATAACGGCCTACCTTGTGCAAATTGTCTTTGTATTCATCTGTATCTCCTTTTCCCAATGCAACAGTCATGACTTTGTTTTTTCCAAAGAAAAATCTGTGGATGAGATCAGCGTTATCAGTATTTTCTACTCACATTCAACAAAGACACAAAATAAAGATACTCTGGAGCACTTAAGATGGTAAGTTTAGCATACAATATGTTGATGTTCCATCGTGTGACAAGATTAGTCTGCCCTTAGCATAAAACTCCATAGGAACTGATTTAAATCTGCTTTATTTATTTTTATAAATCAACCAAACTCATTTTATTTACATGAAAAGCTGTGACAAACAGTGCTCATTAAAGCAGAACTAACTTTTTCACCTTAATAAATCCTTCACATAGTCCCTGTGAGGGTAATACAAGTGTTTATGGGGTGATCAGGGGGTCTTTCATCCCCCCCTGCTGTCTCTGGCCAGAAAACAGCACTTGCAACTTTTGTGTGTGTGTGGCAGGGTGACAGGAGACAACTGGCTGATCGCTTCCCTTATTTTTCAAATACACATCACACGCAATGAATACCAAATAACTGTATCCTATACTTAAACTTTCTCAAATATAAATCTAGTTCAAATAAAATGCAGTATAAAAATATCTGAGGTGGCAAATTTGTCACTTTGTCACTAATCCTGGCTACTCTGTATTTGTAACACTTTAATATGATCAAAAACTAATTCTAGAAAAACAAAAGACTCTGGGATCGCCGAATATTTGTCATTAAAATGGGGCCACAACCAAAAAAAGGTTGAGAACTTCTGGGTTAAAGTGAAGAAAAATGAAAGCTTATATAATAATGCAAGAATACCTGCATAGTTTCTGGGTGGGGAAAAAAAAATGATGTACACGATTTAAAGTAGGGCCCAACAAGATGGTTTGTACTCAGGGCCCAAAATGTGGTGCTATGCCCCTGTTGGCAATACATGCCTGTGTACATTTGCAGAACTGAGTATAAGTCGTATGTGGCAGCTGAAAGGTAATTCAATATCTATGAAAATTGGCCAAATAGTCAGTGTACACCCCAACCAGAAACCTCCTAAAACTAGACCAATCACATTTAAGAGTAAATACAGTTACCTGCTGTGTTTCCAGGCTGTCCTGATGTCTTTCAGCTTGTTATTCCTCATATTGGCCACAGAGAAGATAAACAAGTTTCTGTACGTGTCCACACATTTTCTTACCTACGAAAAATTTGGTAAGGGAGAAAACAAAACTATATTTATTTTTTCATACCAAAGATGTATGCCACCAAGTGAAATAACTCACCTCCTCGATTAACTTCTGTTTAGACTCAAGGCCCTTCTTTGTGGTTTTTGTCAACGAAACTAAGGAATAAATCGTGAGATCAGTGTTATGGTTTGTTTATTTGTGGATCATTGACGTCTCTGTGAGCGCTGAGAGCCATGCTGAGACCTGAGCTAATGTTAGCTTGTTAGCATAACTTCCACTTGCCTTTACAACATATAAACAAGTACCACGTTCACACACTATTGAAACGTAAAAGAAAAAGGTTGGAAATGCGTAACATGCGTTATCATGCGGTTATCTTACCTTTCTTGTCTCTTTTAGACTTCGGCATGGCTTCAGCTTCTTTCCAAAAGTCTGAAATGCGACTACACACGTGAAGCAAAAGGACCCCAAATGTTTCTTTCTCATTAGGCTGACCACCAGGTGCCTGAAGAGAAATAAATAATACACTTAAAAGTAAGTGTGACTGTCAATGTTTGTGACATAAGCAGTCCAAACAAATATAATTGTTTTTCGGTTCACACCATTTGGATTTAACAATATGAATGAATATCAAGTTGTTCACCCAATAGGAGAAAGGTGGGAAAAAATAAAAACAAATAATTGATACTGCACTCAGATAAACCAATTTCAAATGGTGTAATACCATTCCACAATGAGTTAGTTTGTCAACTTTAAGTATTTCAATGTATTTTATGTCCATTATGTTGGTTACTCAGATGAAAACTCATTTGGGCAAATATGTCTTACTTATGCGTTAAGTTACAACATAAAGCTTGTGGATAGTTGAGAACAAAGAAAAGTGTTGTTGTTTTGTTTTTGTTTTTTAACTCTTTCAGACCATGGACCACTTACTTCATGGGTCACTGAACAATAAATCCTAAAGTAATAATAAATAAAACATGAATAGATAACGTAAGAAGTAATAACAATAATGGCAAATGAGGCAGCCTGCTGCACACAATTCTACTATCTAATAAAACTAGGAATACCAAACATATAAAAAACCCCAATAAAACAAAACCCAACAATGTAATGAGAATGAATGGTAATATAATATAATAATACATGTGACTTCAGAGATCACTAGAGGGCGCTCTCGAATCACTACCGCCACTAACCATTAATGCTGGTTCTATCAAACATGTTCACAGGCCTTTATGGGAAAATAAACAAATAAAAAACTTTGTGCAGGAGGGAGGCTTGAGGGTAATTTGTATAATTTATTAGAAAAGATATTTGACAAAATATGGGATGACTATTAGATCCAAATCCAAAAACAGTGATATCATCCAAGTGATTAAAAAAAGGGGGAAAGGACCTGCTATGACAGCATTACTGATCCAATGGGCTGGGCCAGGCAGGACAAGTCTAAACAACATTTTCTCTTTAGATTACTGGGAAACAGACCTGTCTCCATGACTTCATCACCAGTTTTCTCACGTTGGACTTCCACTTAGACAGTGAGTTTACTGTCTTTTCATAGTGAAATCCAGTGTTCATGATATCTTTTTGAGTAAAAAACAAACTAATAGTCAAAAGTATTAAACACATCTACTGTAGGGCTGGATGAGGTCATTTTCCATTTTAGATCATCAGAGCTGTGAGCTATAACTGATGTGTTAAAGTAGACCAGAATATACATGATATGATGAAAGGTAGAGTAACTTTGATATCTATAGGCCTATTATAATCAGCAGAACTGCTGATCTCATTGATGTCAATGACAAACTAACTGGCTTTGTGGAATGACTATAGACCAATGATTCCCAACCAGGGGTATGAGTACGTAGTTTGGAATCAAGTCGGGCCTGATTGTATCCCTGAGATACATCGACATGTCAATGTGTAAACCTAAACCATATGTTGTTTGTGCCTATCTAAGTGTGGGACGATATATTGTGCGACACGGTATTGCAATATTAAAATATCACAAGATATATCGTCGATGGTACGACTATATATTACGATATAGATTGTTGTAGGTTGATGTTTGAAAAACTTGTTATACAAAGATAAATACAGTTATGCACAAATAGGAATGAATCCCATTTTATATATTTATTAATTAACACATTCCTATTGAGGTAAACATTTCATACTGAGAGTAAGTATGCCGCTCAGAGTGGAAGTGAAGATGAGATGCCTAAGAATTTGTAGATGCAAGATACTGTTTTGTTGTTATTTCTTGGATGTTTTTATTTCATTTTAAACAGTTTTTAAGTTGTCATTTACATCCGCGTTTCCAAAACGTTTCTGTCTCATGAACCCCCCCGAGGCCTCTCTTCAGATTAGGAGAACCCCTTCTTCAGTCCAATTTAATAACCTTTCTTGTATTATTTACATGTTAACATGTTGGCCTCTGAAATCTCCTACAGCTTGAAAATGTCAACCTGTAAGTTTAACGCTCACTAAATATCAATTTTGTACAATACAATTATTGTATATCAGAGTATCAGAGAGTTTTTAGTAATGTACATAACATGTTAGTAACACATTAGTAGGATATTAAGGCCACGATGATGTTTATTTCATTAATGCCGTTTATTGTCAACGGGTGGAAAAGATGTTGAATGAGCATATACAGTGTCTAAAATAGGCTTAACAATGACTCAGCATGTTGGAAATAGATTCATCAATGTTTCCAAGTACCCCCTGCAATGTGTTCAAGTACCCCTAGGGGTACACTTACCCTTGGTTGGGAACCACTGGTTTACATGATCGAAATAAATAAATCGATTTAAATCAAATTGGAAAATATATATTTCACCCTTCCAAAATATATTGCGTTGTATCGTTATCGTGAGCCCAGTATCAACTATTCTATCTATCTATCTATCTATCTATCTATCTATCTATCTATCTATCTATCTATCTATCTATCTATCTATCATTTTATAACAATAAATGATGTGATAAAGTAATATAGTGTGTATCATTAATTTAGTCAGAGTTGGTCTCATCTTGATGATGATGATGATGCTCTTTCCTGTCTCCATGGTTACAGGGCTCGGGGTGGGTCGGTGGGAGGAGTCTCGTTGTCCCGTTCATCGCTGCTGTGTTTCGCCCTGTGTTAAGCCGTGTAACCTGATCCACGGAGAGAGGCCGGGCTCTGCGGCTCTGGTCCTCCCTTCGCTCCACATGGACCCGGGATAGAGGCTCTGTACCCGGGGGATGACAGAGACACAGACTATGATGAGGGGAAGCGCTGCTGGTGCTGCTCACTGCGACAAAAACTGTGGATTCCCCAGAAGAAGGAGATGATGATGCCCTCTGTGTTTCTAAAAGGACTTTTTAGGATCATTGTTGCCTTGCAGAGGCGCATGTTAGGATTCAGACACACCGGTCCTGGAGGACCGGGTTTTATTTAGGAACATGTAGAGTTCTCCGGTTGTTGTATTCGAACCTAACAGAGCTTATATTTCTTTCTTCTTTTTTAAAATCATTTTTTAACGATCATGACTTCGCTGTTCCTCTCCGAACCCCCTCCCGGTCCGATCTGTAGCGTCCCGGCCGGGTCGGGTGCGGTGACCAGTGCGCTGCGTAACGACCTCGGGTCCAACATCCATGTGTTGAAAACCCTCAACCTGCGCTTCCGCTGCTTCCTGGCGAAGGTCCACGAACTGGAGAGAAGAAACAAGCTGCTAGAGAGCCAGCTGCAGCAAGCCCTGCAGAAAAACAAGTACCGGCACCTGTACGGCCGGGAGGTGGCCGTTCAGACCGACGGTCCTGAGTCCAGACTCCCGGGAACCATTTGGAGCTTCACCCACGTCCGAAAGCAAGGGGAACGGGTCGAGACGGTGCACGGACCCGGGGTGACGTGGTCACACCCGGATGGGGTCGGGGTTCAAATTGACACCATCACACCTGAAGTGAGAGCTGTGTATAATGTTCTGGCCAAAGTCAAGAGGGAGCGGGAGGAATACAGGAGGAGGTGAGTGGATATATGTATATATTTACAGCTGGTTTAACTTCAGTTAGAATCTACCTATACTATTATATAGGCAGTGGTTCCCACACTTTTCACTAAACATTTAACCTGAGACCATGTACCCCTCACTCCTGCACAGGACACACTATAATGTAATGCAATGTTTTACAACCTTAGGGTCTGGACTAGAGATGAGTATTGGCAAGAATGTTGCAATACGATACGTATTGCGATACACGGCCACGATACGATATTTTTACGACATCACGCTATATTGCGATATTCTACCCAGTTGATATCAAAAGTAAATGTAGAGATGAAAAAGCAAGTTGCTGTACATGTTCATCAGAAGATATTGATTATTCAGAGAACAAGCTGAGTCAAAACTATTTGCTACAAAACATCTTATTTAAAATGTATTATTAGAGTTTATATATATATATATATATATATATATATATATATATATATATATATATATATATATATATACAGAATAAGAGTTTTTGGATTATTTAAAGGTTCAATTACCATTGATCAACTTGATAAACGATGGTACTAATGTTTACACAGATTTTATAATTTTAACAACTATTTAGATTTAAAAAATTTTAATATAAATATTTTATAATACTAATGGGTTGTTTTGTTTGTTTTTTTTTTACATACAAACGACACATACATTCAACCCAGAAACTATTTTTTGCTGTATTCAAAATGCTTTTATTTTCTATAAATTAATATTTAAAGTTAAAATTGAATGTTGTTATTGTAACCTTTTTTTTAATAAAGTAGTTTATCATGGAACATTATATTGTTTAACATATTTTTACTGTGTGTGTCTTGACCCCTGAGACTGACTCAACAAACTCCTGGGGTTTCGATCAAACCCAGGTTAAGAGCCAGTGATCTATTGGCTAAATGCTGCTGTGATAACCATATTTCCTCATTATGGGAATAATAAAGTTTTAATTGTCTCATCTAATGATGCCAAATGTCTGCAGACACCCCTAACCAAAAACACATAAGGCTTGCCAAGTTGTTAGAGTTCCCAAAAAAGTTGATGTGAAGTTTTGGTAGTACTACGTAACTCCACAATAAATCATAATAACAATGAGATCATCTTATAGTAAATGTGTGCAAGGTGTCCCAGTACATTTTGTCAAGTAGTGGTCATCATCACATGGTCACAAAGCATTTCACATAGTTAGTCAGAGTTACAGGCAGAGCTTGAGGGGTGGCTGGGATTAGGGTCGGGCATCGTTTGGATTTTAACGATTCTGATTCCGATTCTCAATTTCAATTACTGTTCTAAATGATTCTTGATTCCGATTCTTCGAGTTGTGCAGGTCAACAGGTCACAGATTTCACAAGAGAATTTTTATCATTTGAAAAAGCCTTTACACAGGCCATTTTATTACTGTAACTAGGGTATTCAATTACAAAGGTCCCCAACTGTAACTGTGAAAGTGAAACTTGCTGAAATAACACTACAAACAAGTTGGCAGCAGTCTATAAAACAAAGAGCTGCAGCCCAGGTAGATGTGAAACTAAATAAATCAAACTCAAACCCTGGAGCAGTCATGTGACAAATCAATCAACAGTTTTTGTTGATAAAAATTAAGTTAATTCAAGTTGTTCTGCGCTTGCGCGACTTGCGGCGATGACACGCTGGTGACGACATAATCTAAGATGGCGGCGACCCGGACTCCAGCCGACACTATTTAATAAGAGCCTTTAAAGACATGGATATAATGAAAAGAGTGGATGGACGGAGGTATAAACATGCAGACTTTCACACAGACACACAGACTTATTAAACACACACGGACCTTGGTAAACACGGTAAACGGAACAGGCTTCACCGGACGGCTGGCACTAGGACCCGGAGGTGGCGTAAATGCGTCCCCATACTGCATGTACAGGCTGTAATATCACCAAGTTTATAATTTTACCAGTTATTAGAGCTACTATCTTTACCAGGGAGCAACTATTCATTCCTGGTGATTGTTTTTTGGAGTTTTACTGGGCTTTTTACCGGTGATTAGTTCATATCTCCCTTCCGGTCCGCCGTCCAAACAGAAACCGTAGCCAACACACACACACGCACACAGACTGCAGTCGCGTTCTGAACGCACCTTATACAAACCCCGTGTAAACAAACAGAGCATGCCGCGGAAACCAACTAGTGCGTACATTTAGGAATTGAAAAAAGAATCGAAATGCAAACATTTTTGTAATAGTTCTGGAACCGGACGTTAGGAACCGGTTCTCGGCGCCCAATCCTTGCTGGGATTGGCCACCTATGGAACTCCATGTTTTGCTCACATATATATATATATATTTTTTTTTTAAAACATTATGCAATTAAAATAAAAGGTAACAAAATGGTGACATTTGGGTAAATCGTGTGTCCTTTTTTGCCCTCCTTCTTGATCTTGTAATAGGTTTGGTATGACTTGAATTAGTATCACCTCACCTTCTTTCCTCCTAACATGACTCAACAACTGCCATCATTTCATGATTAATTGTCATCAACCAAGGGTTCCAAACCCTTCACCCAGTATTTATTTTTAGACCAAAAGCTGCCCAGCATTACAGGATAATGAATCTCTGGCGTGCATTTAACTCATGAGGAGTTTCCTTTGCATTGCTCAGCCTCTACTGATAACTTAGAGAATTGGTGTGAATGAATTACATTTTTCTGAGGAGACACAGTCATGATGTCCCTGGATGACCTGCGTCATTTCTGGCAAGCTTGGCCGTCTACTGGAAAAAGTCATACCAGACCACTGCCTCCTTCTGTTTAGCAACTGGTGATTCAAGTAGAGAAATATTTCTGCTGGCCTGTGTTTGTTTGATGATGTTGCTGACGCTCCTTTGAGAACACTGACTCAGTGACACAGAATGTGTGTGTGTGTGTGTGTGTGTGCTCTCCCGCTTTACTGAGAAAGCGGATATCCTGTCCAGTCATCCCCTTTTACCACCAGTATATCCTTTTTTGTTCATTTCTCAGGACCAGCAGCAATTTGGCATTGTAGACGGCTCATAATCTCAAATCTGTTATTAGGATGTAATCTAAAGTAGGAGCTACTTAATACGAGCAGCTTCCTAAATGAAATGATTTTTCAGTCCATTGTTATAGCAAATAACTTGAACCACTACTATATATAATTACTGATACACTGTACACGGTATATGATATCAGGGTTAGGGTCAATTATTAATGTAATTGTGTAACTGATAATTCATTACAAGTATGGCGTAATTGTAATTGTATTTAAAAAAATCGATTGCTGTCGTAATCGTAATTAAATTGTAATTGACTTTAGGTATTTGACTTTGTAATTGTAATTGCCAAAAAAAAATTCTATAAAAAATGTCAATTATTACAGTTCTATATATATGTAGTTAACAATTATTAAAATATGTTCTTTCATATCAAGCTGACCCACATTTTACCATTTAAAAAAATATAAATCGAAGTGCATACAGACACAAAAAAGGCTCAGACGCCCACACCATAAATATTAAAACCTATATTTTCATTGATTAGGAAGCCTAACGAGGTAACCAATAGATAGGAAAGAAATTAGATGATATATATATTTGTTTCTTAGTGTATTTTACAGCTGATATAGGAACCGTTATTATTAGAGACGCTAACAGAAAGCTAACACAAGAGGAAGGTTAACTTTCATTAGGTTATTTATTGGAGGCTGAGTAATTGTGATTAATTGTAATTGAACTTTAGTAATTGAGAACGTAATTGTAATTTACTTTCTGAGGATAAAAAGTTATTTAATTGTATTTGGAAAAAATGCTGGTCACTGTAATCGTAGTTGAATTGTAATTAAACATGGGTAATTGAAAACAATTGTAACTGAAAACTGTAATTGACGTCCCCAACCCTGTATGATATTTTTATATATTAGGATGTTTCTCTAATCTGCTTTAATAAAGAAGGAAAAGAAAAGCCAACATGGTTGTAAAATGTGATAGTTTATTTATTTTCCCATCTGGAAAATTGAGCAACAAGACAAATTCTTTGCCTTGTTATCGGCCTGTAATCATTGTAATCAACCTTTTTTTGTGCCTCACTTCCTCTTTGCTTGTTCCAAGCTCAGTAACTACATCATTTCTAAAAGTTCTCTGCTTAGATGCTTTTCTTTTCAATTCGGAGACGAAATCCTTTTTACTACAGCCACGTTTTAGCATTCAGCCCCTGGTCTGAGGCCTATACTCTGTCTGCACTCTTTGTGTGTTTGCCATTCCTTCACTGCACCCAACCACATGCACCTAACCACACGCCCCCACCCGCTTCACCCTCTTCTCGCTGTCACTGCTTTGTGAGGCATTCTCCATCTTGATAGACTCCCCCCACCCGGACTCACACACCACCGTAGAGATTTATTAAGGAATACAAAGATTGATAACTGGTTAGAACTTTTTTTTTTTGAGAATCTAGTTTTGATATTGAGAATTGTAAATATATCTAAATCCAAATATTAAAGCTGATGTATAGAGTTTCTGAGAGGACGTCTCGATGATCGCACTCTTCCATCGTTTCCATTTGTATAGGAGTCTATAGGACGAAAGAGGGACTGTATATACATTAATGTATATGAATGACCACTGACAGTAGACCGTACTAAAAGACTAGTTTGGTATTTTTTATGAATTTCAAAAGAATCGTATATAAACATAGATTTATCTATATCAGCTTTAAGTTACAAATGTGGTGGTAAAATTACTGCCCATTTCGAAAGTCTTCATAGTCCTGAATTTTATTTTCGTACAACATGTAAATCGTTATTAAAGGGATACTCCACCCAATTAACAAAGGCAGCTCATCTGAAAGGCTACTATACAGTATTTAAACTCTACAAGTAGGAACGAGAGGTGATTTAGAAGCTGGAGATGCAATAAAAAGCACTTTAAACACACGCTTGTGGTGGTGGCCATGTTTGACGAACTGTGAGGTAGTGATTACTCAAAAAGGTGCACCAGTATGATGTTCAATCGAAATTATATTTCACCATAGACTATGGAAATGAAAATAGGAAGAGTATTTCTGACGGGACGACAACATGATATGCAAATGCTGATTGGCTGAAACCTCCAAAATGGTAACGTCCATGCACATTCATATGAAGGGATATTACATATTATTTTTGGGCTAAAAGTTGATGTAAATGATTCTAAAGACATTTTTGGTATGAATTGGTCACAGTTTTATTATTCAGCTTCAGACCTATCATCTAAAGTGAATTTATATTGTGTTGTTTCTCACTTGAAATGTTAAATAATCAGTATCAGCACTCAAAAGTTGACCAATGCCAAATCTAGTGAAACATTGGTTTACTAATAGATGAATAAAATTCATACCATCTCTAACCTAAATATACACAGCCCAGAATACTAATACAAAACAAGATTTATACAAAGTGCAAATTTGTTTCTTGTGAGGAATGAATAGATATATGAATTAATGAATTATAATAAATGATCTGGTATGTTGCTGTAATAAGTAGCGTGATCGACAGGCGTTGACCTGCCCACTTTGCATTATTTGTAAACATTTAGTTTTACACTTGACGGCCAGTTTAACTTTTAAATTTAGATTTAACGTTTAGCATTTAACATTAAGATTTAGATTTAACATTTAGATTTAGATTTAACTGTTCCATTTAGATTTAACATTTAGATTTATTTTCCATGTGTACAACAATGGTATAGAACAGGCTGTTTTACATGAATTTCTGTCTCAAATGAAAGAAAAATGAGCTAAATGTGAGGAAAGTGAGCTAAATGTTGAAAATATGTCTGCTATTAACTGTTCACTGTTGTTGTCATGTCCTGTTGTGTTGCTCTTTATACAGATAGTACACAGTATATACGTAGACTCTGTCCAAGGACCTCATAAATCAGATAACCTGCTTACCCAAAGTGAGACAGTTCAGGCTGAGATGTTACATACTAACAAATGACCGCAGTAAGGTCAATATCAGTCGACTAATTTACAGGTTATTTCTTTGCTTTGCCATCTAACATCCGTGTGAAATGTAACACATGGTGACGGGGTCAGTGAGGCTGTAAATGCAATTGCCTTCAACATGCCACAGTGCTTAAAAGGCCAGAAAAACACTGGCTGACACTGATGAATCGAGCTGACAACGCCAATGGCAAACAGCTGTGATCCGAACATAAAAAACAATAGGAAAAGAAAATTGCTGACCCTTCGATTTACCTGACATTATTTCCTCCACAAACACCAATGTATCATCTTGTGATGTGCGTCACATGGTGCCAGTAGGCTGAGATAAATGAAGAACGGTGCTGAAGATGAGAGTGGGCAGATGAAGAGATGTGCTGGCGAGTCACATATATTGCATTTGTTCCAGTGGTCCCCTACCACCAGTTTGTGAACCATTTGGTACCGGGCTGAAAAAAGTTAAAAAGTTTAAAAAAGGAAACGTATTTTATTCAAATAAGAGCTCCATGAAGACGCGGTGCAGAGATAAGTTTGTGTAAGAGGTTAGGGGACAGTTAGGAAGGAAATATGGAAAATAGAAACTATTAAAGCTATTATTTTTAGGGGTGTCCCGATCCGATATTGATATTGGTCCGATATCAGCCAGAAAATGAATATCGGATTTTATCGGATTGCATTGAAAATCTCTGTTACATATTATATTATATATATTTCTAACATTCCACACTACAAAATGTCTTAAAAGTATGTATGTTTCGTGCCGATATGGTATCGGATCAATATCGGCCAATTCTCAAGGCTGCAATATCGGCATTGTATCGGAAGTGAAAAAGTTGTATCGGGACATCCCTAATTTTTTTAGCACAAAATAGGCTTTGAAATAACACTAGTTGATATAACTAATATTGTCTGATTCTGTATCGTGTATGAGAAAAAGTTACAACACTGTCGTCGTCCCAACACAAGTTTCCATCATATATGCATTTTGCATTTTTATATGATTAATATTTCAGATTTATCTCAAGGGAAGTGTCTTAACTTCATCCTGTTTGTTTTTGCGAGTGTTAATGAGGTGTGTAATCTATTTAAGTTGAAGTTTAGTAAATTAATTCTAAGATAAGGGTGTGTAAAGCAGAGATAAAGGGACATTTTTTTTTTAACTAAAACAATATTATGTTTTTGCTGAGGAGATCCTTGCCAGAGATCTTGGATTATTGCTTATTCCCTATGAACAAAGTTGCCGTACAGGAAAGCAGTCTGGCGATATAGAATGTATAGAAAACCAGAGCCGTCTCTGGACTCCCTCGGCACATTTTTCCTGCATGAATAATTCACACTCTGCTGAATTTAGCCGTTTGTGGATCAATGAAAGGACAATTAGACCAAGAGGCTTTCTTGAAGCTTTGATCTTGGTTTCTGTGCATGAAGCATTAATGGGTTAAATTGAGCTTAGTCTTAAAAACTGTGATCAGCGTTGTCTTTATGAAGTACAGAGTAATGGTTACAGGGTTTATGAATTTAAAGCTAAATGTGGCACATTGTGCGTCAGATATCATATTTCTCCATAGGGAGCGACACGCCCAGCATAGGGGCTCTCTTTGAAATCTGTATATGTGATGTTACAGTCTGAGGTTCTTCTAAGATGTCACTGAGCACTGAGACTAGAACTTCAGCCAGTCCTGCAGCACATCCTGGCACTGAGCCGCTTTCAAAGTGGACGACTTCCTGCCTCTGAGATGCAGTTCACTGAGGGCGTTAGGCATCACATTATAGTCTGTATTGTTACTCCCTCTCTTCCTGCCTCTGTGTTACACTTCTCTATAACTCAAGAGTTTCTGGAGGTGAATTGCTTCCTGCAGAAATACAGACCATCACTGGATGAATTCATTATACTGTTCCTACGTGTAATCACCTTTAAATTACTTTGGTCACCCACAGTGGAAACATTAAAGACAAGTATGCTGATCAGACTTTGTTCATGTTAATGCTTTTGACCAATGTGTTATTTTTTAATAATGCATTCATAAACTATAGAGCAAGCGTTTTTCTTACTATAAACATAAGGATCATTATAGCTTCACATGACTTGGTCCCAAATTCATACTAAACCATAGGGAACTTTATATCAAATATAAATTCTGTTTCCCCTGAGTTTTAAATACAGTATACTGTAGCTGCTCCTTAACTTAGGGAAAACTTCTCGATGTGACTTTAAATTATGTATGTGTTTGGTTTTTAAAATGTCACATTCAGAACATTAAAAGCAGAGAGAGTTTTAACCTTCAATATCTGATTTAAAGATTAATTATACACACTGTTTGTTTATTATATGTATTTTGTATGTATGTGTGTATATACATATATATGTGTGTGTGCGTGTGTACACTGTGTAGATATAATTCCTTCAATCATTAAACAAATGTACAAATAACATTTTGTTGAGACATTATAATTGTCATAAAGCAACCATGACATGGTGCAAACCTACACAATTATTTAGGCATCCATATTTGAATTGCAATTATTCTCTATAATTTCAATATTGGCCCCCTCTTTATGGATAGAAAATAAAATAATACATTAACATAAAAAAACAGATAGAAAGAATTGCTATTGTAAAAATTGATTCAGATGTACAATTGTTTTTACTGGGTATTATATCCCAAAGAATGTCCCAATAAAGATAAGATAAATTATTAAAATGTTAATTACAATAGCAAAGACAGAATAAAAGACGTGTTGAATATGGAAAAAGTAACCACACGGTTACAGAACAAAATGAAAAAAAAAAACGAGGACCTGTGGTTACTCTCAATGCTAGAGACAATGGAAATCTAACCACCCCACAAAAAGTCTTATTTATAATTTTTTGTTTTGTTTTTTTATTTTGTTACACTTGTAAGTTATTTGTATGTTGTAAATTGCAAATAACAACAAAGTAAAAAAAAAAAAAAATCAAATCAAAAAAATCTCTAAACACAAAGACACATTCAGTTAGACTGCATTATTTATGGTCTTATTATGTGTAAAATAGTAATATTGGACGGAAAATTACAAGACCAAAGAAAAAAAGACCTTAGCTAATGCTCATCTTTCTAACCCAGACTAATAAATAAGTCATTAGATATTGATAATATAGATGATATCATTATTTAAAAAAAAGATGCAAAAATGCAGTTTTAGTTTTATTGTTTAACCAAAAAAACTTATTGTTGCTTCATTCAATGGAAACCATCATTAGCAAAAACTAGGTAGGTTTGGTACGCAGGGTTTTGGTATTGTTGACGTTATCCAGAAAAGGGAAAAAATGAGGAACATGTTTTGGAAGATTTCAAAAGAGACGACTAGTTTGACCTGCTCTATGGTTTATGTCACTGTTTGTGTCTGCTGGAGCTGCTGCTCTACTGAGCGGCTGTTTGAAGTACCAACGTTGTAACAGCTGAACGCTCAGGAATGCACCTGTTGCAGTGGAGAGAGGGAAAAACATGGGTAGCTTCTGCAGCCGTTGGAGGAAACAAAGGCCACCTGCAGTTTAAGTCAATAATTATCTTCCACATCTAATGATTTGACATGTGATTTCGTCTCACAGTTCAGGCCCGCCCAATTAATGCTCGGTAATGCTTGTGCACCTTTTCTGAAGGCCAGGTTTCGCTGACACAGCAGGCCAACTTTAATGCTTTCTGTATTTCACAAGCTTGTTATTCCAGAGGGGACGTGTAGTACCATTTACTCCCCCTCGCTTACAAAACACACACACACACCACTGGGTCATTTGTAATCTCTCACGTGTGCCACATGGGAAGGGTGCGTACAAGAGTCCTGACAGCGGTGGTAAATCTGTCCCAGGGTTCCTACATACATGGCCCTAAAGCACAGCCGACCAAATGTATTTCTTACTCTGCGTTCAGTATGAATATTAATGCAAGGAGGGACCTTCGACCTTCTATCACAACAACTTTAGCATTAAAAAATAACACACGGATCACGTATGCATATTTAAATAAATGTTGACGCGAATAGGGGTTGTGGATGAGGAGGATCCAGAATCAGGCAGGCGTAGCGTTCATAGTAGGAGCCAATGTTGATGACAAAAATCCCAAAATCCAAAAGGAGGCATGAGGAAACCAGGGAGCAGGGTACAAAACGCAGCAGGACACGAGGAGCTTCATATTCACAATAAACCAGCAGTCATTCCATGTCCAGACACTCAGCTAAATAGTGATTGAGGCTTTATTGGGAACGGGCAACCCCTGGGTGCAAAACATGAGGCCGTTAATCACTGGAAAGGAGGCACGGCAGAAGATTATTCTGATTATCTGATCGTCAAAAAAAAAAATCACTTTTTCCTAACTCCTCTCCGAACACCTTTCCTTAACCCCGTGTCGTCATCCACGGGGTTAGGGAAACGTGGATAGGAAAGGAGATAGGAGGGACTATTCGGACGCAGCTACTAACATCTCAAACACACTGACATCACTGGGAGGAGGAAACATGAGCAGAAATACCTGGGAACACAAAGACAAGAGTTATAACTATAATGGAAACTAAACAGAACAAAAAGAGGACCACAAGGGCTACAGACAACGAAAAGTAAACAGAACCCGACAGTGATTTTGTTGTAAAGTTAAGAAACAGGAGAAAAGCTTTATAAATCACCATCAGTTCTATAATCAGGGCTCAGGTTAAAATGTGTCAACAGTGAGGCTCATTTTCAATCATGTTCTTTCACGTGTTAGTTTGCACTTTCAATTACTTTTCACCACTTTTCTTATTGTTGCATTGTACTGTCTGTTCCATGATGTTATTCACAAAAAGGATTTAGACTAAGAGAACTGTAGTTAGTCATGTATAAAAAGCAGGAGATAGAAAACATGTTCTTTTTCTCTCAAAATGAAAGAGAAGACTTTTCTTTAATTTTCCCATTGTTAAAAAAAATGCATTTGGAAGTGTACTTATGTATACTATATATATATATATACTGAATATTCTACTCTAATGTACTGTACTTAATTTTTATGAAGTGTCCTATCGAGTTAAGCAATGACAAAGCACTTTTTGGAGCACCTTCACCGTCCAAACCAAAGTTACTTCAACTCAGTTACGTACGGATTGGGTTGCTGCCCTCCAGGACTATATGACCTCCAACCCTGGCATTGATGTATGGAGGAGGCTAACACGCTAACCTTGCCTGCAAGATGGATTCTTCTGGTGTTCACAAACACCAGAATTCATCTTGTGCTGCTCCAGCCCTTACCTTAAGCGAACCAAACCGGTTAGAACCAATCATGAGGCAGTGTTGGGGTTTAGGGCGGGATATCCGGGTGTGACGAAGCCAGAAACATCGAAGCAAAACTGCCGCATGCACAATTGCGGGGAGAGGGACTAGCTGGGCTACCGCTATTAGCATAGCTCAGAATCAAAATGGAAAGATGTCATCGCAGGAGGATGAATGTGTGGAAGCTGCTATAAACTCAGTGATAGAAGAATCCAGCATTTTCTTTTTGAAAGAGCAACAGCGAGAGGCGCTTTGTGCAAAAGCCTATGTTTTCACCAGCGTAGCCTTGTTGTTGTTGTTGCCAAAGCAGCGTTTCTGCCATGTGATTGACTAAAACAAATCATGGTGGACAGGCGCTTCGCCCAATCAGCTTCAAGCATTCTGTTCATGTCCCTCCCTGGTTCCGAAAGGATTGGCTTGACACGGACCCAGATCGATGTGGAGAACTCGAGTTAGAGGGAGGGCTTCACATCAATCTGGCTCTAGCCAGGTTAGTTACACACTGTTGTGTGTGGGATTCCTTTTAAGACCTAATATCAGAATCAGAATCCTTTTATTGTCATTGTACAGTACACAACATACAACTACGCTTAATCAAAATACAAAAGTAGAGTCTCCAATTTTACGTTTCAGAATGTTCCGAATTCTCTTCCAGTATACCCATTTCAGCCTCACATCCGTGTCATTTCATATGTAACAAGGTAGGGAAAGACGTAGTGAAAGAGTTCATGTGAGATGCTTTGGGTATTCTTACTTTTTCTGTTTCAGAACATGAATTCAGTTTTTTTTTGTCCGTTTTCCGCCATCACAGAAAATCGGAGGTATAGTGGCTTACGGGGCCTAAAACATTTTCCCATTGTAGTGAATTTAAAGAGGTAGATGAACAACTTTTTTTCGAAGATTAAAGATCCATCTCCATCTTGACTTGGAATACAATCTGAATGAAAAACATGGTCTAAACCCAACACGTCTGCTTTTGGATTCACTTACTACTCATTTTTGGAAACTTGCTGGTTTGGCAAAACAAATTCAAATTGTTTTGGAGCATTCCAGGTTTACATCAGTAATAACAACTGAACCCTAGACATGCAACATTATTTAACAGCCTTTCTATTTTTTTTATATTTATATTACAGTTGTGTGTGTACCAGAGATGTTTGTCTTGAGGAGACGTCTCATAGTGTTCTTGTGTGTCATATAAGTTCACCACTACACACACCCTGCCTAGTGGGATTTGTGCCAGAAGGGAACATCTTCAGCTTCGTTTATTTACTGTAAATGGGATTTCACATCCAAAGGCTGCTCCACCCGAACATGGCCTGGGCTTGCATGTTGTTGTAAGTTCCAAGTAAAGTCTCACAGGTCTGATGCTGTCAAAAATTAAAGTAAACCATATGTCAACAACCATGAGCCAATAGCTATAATGGCGCTACTTATAATAATGTTGACAGAAGAAAGATATCATTTAATGCTAAGTGATTGCAGTGATTTGCTCATCGGGATGTGGCGCTGGGGTTATTTGTAGAGCAGTGGTTCCCAAACGTTTTGTGCCCAAGGCACACCAAAGGACAAGTAAAAATCTGAACGCACACCTATTGTGCAAAATAGCCATTATAACACGTCATAATTCCCGCCTATGCAACTGCGGGAACAGCAAAATATTGCGTGGCAACGTCATTTTTGGCGCTCACACCTTGTGACGTCCCGCGTTCGTTAAGCATGAACCACACTCTGAATGCATTATTTTGTACTTTTATATTCTTACTTGAACTTTATTTTGGAATTTTGATTTGAAGAGCAATAAACATATATTGCATTTTTTGTTTTTTTTTTCATTTTAGATATGTAAATCAACATGTATATATAAATTACTTTTAGTCAATTAATGGGGAGATAATCGATAATCGAATCGAGTTGAATGGAACTAGAAAAATGAATCGTTAGATTAATCGTATACAAAAAATAATTGTTTATCCCAGCCCTATTCTGAATGTGTACTAACTTCAATAAAATTAAAGATGTTTCGGTTGGCTTGTTTTGGTAAGAAAAGTGTGAGACCAAAAATTTGCATCACAAAAATATATTATTCAACTGTTGGGTGAGATTTACTTAGAGCAAAAGCGGTGGAGATGCCCTGTTCAAATTAGAGTTTCACACTCCCAGACTTTGCTGTAACTAAGAAGTGACCACATGCGGAAAATACAATTTTGGAGGTGTTAGTTGAAGAGGTGAATATATTCCTGAATTACACCAAATATATACAGTATAGGAAAGTTTCAAGTTTGATTTTAAAAGTTAGGAGAGTTTCACTTAAACTCTATAGCTAGTTTCAAATGGTAGCTTGATAACTCTGCCTCACGTTCCAATTTTACAAGTTTCTCACAGTTTGCACTTGAGTGGATGGATAGATATAGATCAGACTGATATCTTTATTGTTATTGTGTGCTCAATAAAGCAAAAACTCAAAACAGTTGCTCACATAGGCATGGCAATAAACTCCAACACACCAAACAAGCAAGAGGTAAAACATGTACTAAAAATACCCTTCAGAATGAATAAAACTGATTAATACAAACAAAGTTCTTTAGTAGATCTAAATTACTATTTATGTGCATCAGTTATTGTATTACACCATTAAAATATCAAGGAATGTACGGGTACATACAGGGAAAGTTCCATAAAAAAATTCCTATAAGATCTAAAAAATCAAACAAAAAAATAGAATACTAGGTCTATGCTTAGTATTTAGGCATTAAGTTACATTTCAAAATATTTTGAAACATTGCTCATTTTTTTGCGCATCTTTTGACCAAGTTATGTAAAAACCAGGTATATAAAACAATCATAAACAAAATTGAATGTTTTAATGGTGGCAAAGCCTGTGCGTGTCTCTGCTGTTTGAAGAGTTAGTGCCATTATAAAAACTGTCGTCCTTGTTATCGCGTGTGCACAAACTACTGTTAATCATACGAGAGCATTTTTGCATTTTGTCTTCTTTTGCAGCCAATCTTGCATCACCCTGGCCATAGAACAGGGCACTTCAAATGGTTTTAAGAGAATTAGGCACTACATGTGCACACAAGCTCCACCTTTGTAAAAAGGAAAGTGGTAGGGGTAAAGGATTAAACATTCAAGAGCATCAGTGTGACAGGAGGATCTAACGAATGGAGCCAAACCCTCTATTCAAACCGATGCTTTATTACAGTAAATTACAAGTTTACATTGGCTTTTAGAAGATACCAGGAACATCAGGTGTGTCCTTGCCTTGTGTTTCACATTTAATGTTTTGTTTTGCTGATTCTTGTCTTGTTCAAACTTGCATCTTAAAGCTTTATGAGGAAACCAGCCTATTATTAAAGAAGGGATTACTGGGCATTAAATGGGAGGTAAATAAATGTTTAAATTGCCAATGAGTCATTCAAACCTCTTTACACATGCAAAGGTTAAAGATGATTTAACTTTATTCAAGGAGGTTAGGGTGGGGAGGTTTTCTAAGAAATTAGAATCAAAGTCAAAGGTTCATTTTTGTTTGCATAACATTCAATTCTAAATATTGATGTTATTATATTAAGACTGCATATGCATGTTTCACCAAGTGAAGTTGGTGATTTTTTAAGCTGTAAAGGGAGAAATGGTAGGAATTTTGATTTTCCGTATCAAATTTTCCCATAATTCTGTTTCAGAGTAGGCTTGGCTATACCCATTTTTGATTTATTTCAATTTTTTTGGCTTTCCCTAATTTAATGTTAATTACTGACATACTCATTGACTCAAAGAAAAGCCAAAAATGCACAAACAGGGATTCATTAGGTTAAATCTAGTAAATGATTGTATTTTTCTATACTTCAGAACAGAAGTCAAAACTGAATGTTCAAATCTGGCCAAATCTCTTCTATGTGCACACATTGTTTCAGAGTGTCATTGTTTTCAATCAGGTCAATGAAAACTCCTCCTATGGCAACAGAAACAATGTAAAGAAAATACAGACTTCAAACTGTAAAGGAATGTTTCAATGAGATAAAAAAAAAAAAAAATACATATATATCAAGCAAACACATTACGTTTGCCCAACATGTGCAAAACTCTTTATCTAAACTTCTTCTGCATGATGAAACCACTTCTACATCCTTAGGCAGCACAGCAGTTCATGGATTCCATGACTTTGTCTCATTTATCATGTTGTCAGTTTGGGGTCAAGCTAACCAAATAACAGTTACATTCATTAGATCAGTGCACAAACAACGCACTCAAATGGACCAGGATCCTGTTAGACGGCACTACTGTAACAAGCACCATGAAGTGGCTTTTGACAGATTTCTAAGCTTCTCATTTTTAAAACTTAGCTCACTCGACTACTGTTGGAATAGATTTCATTTCAATGTTAAAAAAAAAGTACATCATGCACTGTAATTCATTTTTACATTTAACCTTACCCAAGCATTCAAACTTTTATCCATTTAAAGTGTCATTATTATTTATTATACAATATACATTTCAGGTAGGGCTGGGCAGTATTACCAAAAATGTGTATCACGGTATTTTTCTAAATTCTAACGGTTTCACGGTTTATGATGGTATTTTTTTATTTTTTTTTCAAGCATAATCAGGTGTTCACAGCATTTTCTACTGGTTGAGAATCAGAATCAGAAAAAAACAGCACATGGAATTTGACTTGGTAGTCTGTGCGTGGAAAACAAAAAAAACAAAAACACAAGCCAGCAGCAATAATAATAATAGTGATAAATATAAGGATAAGGGATAAATTAAAGATAGAGGTAAATAAAGATAAAGATAAGAGAGAGGAATTACTGCAATAGATTGACTTAGGATGCTCTATTTTACTGTCATGATGAGTGAATATTGTAGAATAATTTCACACTAGTGGTAAATAATACAAGTTTGCAACAGCAGCACAATGGCTCTTTGCCGCGCTAGCTTAGCTTTTGCATTAGCACGATATCTAGCTTTAAATGCTGCACACTCAGTGGTGAATAAGGTAGTGTTTTGTTTGCAACTCCACCAGGACATATTTCTGCATTATAGAAATTACAAATTGTGATCCTTTGCTCTCTTTTTTTGTATATTATTGTCAAACTGCCGACATACTAAGCTAACCGTGACATGCACATGCAGCTTCAGCTTTCAATTGTGTCTTTCTTATCGATTTACATGTATGATTTACACTGCATCTAACACCAGAACGCTACTGTTTACCTTCCTATTTTGAAGTGCAACGTTGAAAAAGGTCCGGTCTGAAACGCGGCGGAGCGTAGCGTTTCGAATGTTGTATAATCAAATACAGCGGTACGGCAGTATATGAAAAATGTATATGATTTTGAAAATATATACCGGTATTCGGTATGAACCGGTATACCGCTAAGCCCTAATTTCAGAACACATTTAATGTTGTACCAAAACTTGACCCTTACATTTTTGTGTTGGAAGCTTATCAAAGTGAAACGGGCTAACCTTGGGAGAGGCAATCCTCCTAAAACCTTTAGGGTTTTGATTAAAACTCTGCATTTTTCTACTGAATCTGCTTTTCTACTGGGGAGATATCTCTGAGCCTCCTGAAAGCTTTGAAGATAAAAGCTAGTAGTGCAGACTGATAATTAAAAAAGGACAGGATGGATGGGCTGGTTTTCATCACATTTCAGGAATGTATGCATCTTTTTTTTGGTCACTATAGTTGCTTAACCCGACAAGAGTTTGCACTCCTTGTTTATTCAAATGTAGTCCAAGTAAATTCTGGAAGTACTTTCTTATTTTTGTTAATATTAAATAACAGGAGACCAAAGAAATATAGCTGAACTTCACATTTTTGGGTGAAGATTAAAAAAAAAGTTATGACAACCTAAAAAGTATCTCACCAAACAGTTTTTTCTTAGATAGTGTGTCTTTGTGCTTTGCATTCATTAAGTTTATTTCTTTGGCTCTCTAAAGTTCTGTCAGATAAATGCAGCATTATTTTAATATGCTTGTTCTGTGACAAATACACACACACAATATGTTTTTAACATTTGTATCTAAAACCAAATTTTAATTTACCATTACAAGTGTTACCATCCCAAATTTAAAACCTGCACCTTTTTCCATTGCTAATGATGGATGGATGCTGAGGGAATTGTCTTGAGTCGCTAAGCAACACTGACATCCATCCTGGTGGGATCTGTGTCTGCACTGTCTGGGCTGGGATGGTTACATATTACATCAGCAGTCCTGAGCACAAAATGAAGCAGGAGCTTTTCTGAGAGGCCACAGCATCCCATTCTGTGTCCAGTTTAAAAGATAAATTGCTTTCTGTTTGACAGAAAGGAGGATGATATAAGTGTGAGTTCGTGATTGCAGCCCTGCTATGGAGGTCAGAGAGGGGGGCGGAGTTTGCTGGATAGCGATTCGACCTTGATGTGTTGTCTCGTCAGCAGAGACCCTCCAGGAGCCAGACGGCAACAGACTCCTGAGCTGCTTGCATTTATTTCACTGGCCCCATATCATTAGCAGCACATACATGTTTCTCTGTTGGGTCTACTGGGAGGCTATAGATTACACAGCTTCATGGCATCCAATCGATGACCCAAGAAATCCAGAGAAAGGAAAAGCCACACCTCGCTCAGCATTGAATGTCTCTGTAGCATAGATACAGTATGTGTTTCCAGTAAGCTCCTCCTACAGCCAGTAGCAATAGGATACTGGACAGTATATTCATAGAAAAGACATTATGCACATGACTGTGGAGCACACGTCTGTCATGTAGAAGTGTTGGTCCTACACAGAGTAATGGATTCCTCCCCCTGATACCATGAAAAGCCTTCTGCTTCACTATCGCCTGATTTCTGATAAACTCACTGTCTTAATGTCACTGAAATGGTGTTAAGAACGTCATTAAAAGCAGTGAACAATTCACTGAACACGCACATGGTAATATTTATTACCATTTTACATTAACATACCATTACATTACAATTTAAATCAAGAGCACTGAGAGAAAGCCAAAATATCCTCTTAGACATTTCCAGTTATCTGGATCAGTGATCCTGATCATGGTACCATGATCATTTACACTTTAAAGGCTTGGAAGACATTTATATTTCCATAAATAATGATACAGGAAGGTCCAAATACAATACACCTTTATTGATCTACAGAGGGGAGCAACACAGTATAATATAGGATAGTAGTGCAAAAGGACATAAATAAATGAGAAAAAACAACATTAACAGCAACAACAACAACAGCAGAAGGAAAGAAAAACAACAAATGTGCAAATGACAATTGAGGAACTGGTTTGGGCGCCGCTGAGTTAAATTTCATAAAGATCGGTCAATTAGGAACCAACATATACATTTTTTAAATTTCGCCAATGATGAGAGAAAAGGCATTTTTCGATTTTTCAAACTGATCCAGAATTTGTATATTGATCCGGATTCCCTCCAGAATTAAGGTCTGTCTTTTGTTAAAAATTTTTGAAAATCTGTTATGTTCTTTTGACATAATCCTGTTAATTAACAGACAAACAGTTGAAGTGTTGTGTCCTTATATTAAACTTAAAGGGATCCTCCACTGTTTTTACAAATGAGGCCTAAAACCTTTGAAAAGTCCTTATTAGAAGATCTGTGCCTAACAAAACACATTATTATTTAAGACAGAGACAACACATATGAAGGAACCTATACATGTAAACATGCAAGATTTTAGCCAACGGCTAATTTCCATCTTTAGTCCCTTCGGCAGGTTGATGTCAACAACATAAGATAATGAAATCAATAAAACAACAGTGACAACAAGTAAAACAGTTTGCCTTCATGGCCAGTATGAGCAGGAGTAATTACAGAGAGAGAAAACGTGTCCTTAAAAACATAATAGGATAGAAAATAAAAAAGAAAGCAAAAACAATGAAACATTACACAGTAGTGGCTCATGAAACATACAGGCCAAAAACCAGGGAACCACACATATTTCACGAGTGTTAAATGCTAAAATGAGATATCGAAGAGCTGATTAAAGTGCGGAGTGCTGAAGTGTTAAAGTGTTAGGTGCATAATTATATTGCAGATTGCCCGATCGCACAGTAAATATAAAGTGATTTTTTTAAGTGCACAATACTCAATACATATTACATGAATTAAATACTAGCAATGCCAATTATATGGTAGTGGGAGTCCTCTTTTTTAAGAATATAAAGTGCGTCTTGCCTTGCACGTAACCCCTATACCCAAAAGGTAAAAAAAGATATAATAAATAGCGAAAGTATTAATGGGGAAGAGGGAGTAGTAGTAATTTGTTTTTATAACTTTTACAAATAGGACTAGTTTACCGTTGGAGAGCCTGTGCGCCGCCATGTTGAAATGACGTCATTGATGACGCCAATTATCCCGCAGGGGGCGACAGTTCCAACTCTGCTGTTTTGTAGACGGCATGAAGAAGAGAAGAAGAGCTCCGTGCATGTAAATGCAGGAAACCAGGATCGACTGCTGCTCATTAATGCTGACCCAAATTGAATCTGTCTGCTACAAAGAACCGGTGTTCTTGTCAGAAATGGTTGAAGTTATGGTTTAATGGTTTATGTTTTTATGTATTTTTTGCTTTTTTTCTCTTTCTTCATGCGGTCTACGAAACAGCAGAGTTGGAACTGTCACCCCCTGCAGTCACAGATTTTTTTCGGGGCACTGATTTTGTTCATCAAATTTCGGTAAACAAAATAGGTTTACATTGACTTTTTTTTAACTTTAACCAAGCAGCGCAAGTTGTCGTTTTGACTGAAAAAGCTGCTAAATGATCCTGAATGCTTCACCTCCTAAAAAACTCAATGGGCTGAAAAGGGGAGATTGGTGTCATCAATGACATCATTTCAACATGGCGGCGCACAGGGTAAAGTAGTTCTAGTTTTAAAAGTTAATAAAACAAAAATGGTGCGAAATAAAGCGTTTTGTTAGGCACAGATCTTCTAACGAGGATATTTCAAAGGTTTTAGGCCAGATTTGTAAAAACAGTGGAGGATTCCTTTAACAACATGTAGGCTATTTCTTACCAGCCTGACATTCCAAATCACTGCACTCAGTAGAATGTTGACACCATTTATTTCATCTCTCAACTTACACATACCTTATCTTATATATAGACAGGCATCATTCTATACATAGAAACAGCGTTAAGAACCCAGGGATGGAACGATTGTGAATGATTCATCCTTAACTTGTCAATAATGTAACTATGTTGAATTCAAAGCTACTATATAACTACACAAAGCTGCACACTGTTCTGGTACTGACAAATCTTGTTAATATTACAATAGACAGGAAGGTTGGCAAAACCTGACGGAAGTTAGAATAAAGAGGTCCTAATGTGATCACTTTAAGTATTTTTATCCTTGTTTAATTCCTAGTCTTATTTCTTTGTTTAGAAAAATAAAAGTCAGCTTTAGTCTTTATTTTCACATTGAGTTTTTTTAGGTGCGTGCCTGTGTGATCACCTTCAGTTCATAGTCTAGACTCTAGACTGATAGAAGTGGCGTTTATTGTGTAATATGAACGAGCACAAAAAAAAAAACGTTTTTCTCCAAAAAAATCCGAATTGTGCATTCAAAATGGCGTGTACTCCATTCTATCCACTACATACTCAAGAGTGTATACTGTTTACTAAATACGTTAAGTATGGTTAGGAGGATTAGGATGATGGCCGTTCCCACTGAAGTTTACCAACATGCCTTTGGAACCTACAGGTTAAATATCTCCATTGATTCGCCACCTTTGAAAGTTCTCAAAACATTTTAAGCGAGAAAGTGTCCAAGTAGAAAATCAACATCTGGACATTTGATCCATGCAACTCGCAGAAACATATTTCATGGAGATTATTCGGAGATTTTCGGAGACCCGCCATTGTGCTACTGACAAAACAAGAGCCCTATTTATTTAACGCTATATTTAAAAGCGTAAAAACAAATGGAAGACAAGAAGAGATGCTTTTGTTTTGAAATAGGGATGTTTGACTTTTAGCTTGACGCTGGTCCCAAGATGATTTTACGTTCTGCTTGCAATGCATCATGGGGCGGTTGAGTATGACTAATGCATACTTCAAAAATGCCCCTATATAGTATACATCTGGGTATTTCTCGCATACTTAATCTTTTAATCTCATGTGAACGCACTACATACTCATTTTGACGTCAGACTTAGTATGAGTGATACGTTGGTATGCCATTTCCAACACAGCCCTGCTGTCTGAATGTAGCCTTTAGCCACAGCCTTTGTACCAGCTCTGCTCTGCTAATCAGTGTCATTCACATCACCTGTGTCTCCTAGCTGCAACTACTCAACTGATTGCGTCATTGTCCTCTGGGGTAATTAGGCTCTCTTAATCTGCCTGTTTGTATTTTTCTTAAACCTGGGGTTAAAAAAAAGAAAAGAAAAAATATCTTGTGTGACTGTCTTATATTGGTTTTATTTTTTGTAGTCAGACTGTCATCTATTCACCAGATACAGCAGTGATAATTTGGTACCTAAGGCATTTTCTTATTAAGGCCCATGGGTGTTCACCAGTGTTGGGAACGTTACTTTAAAAAAGTAATCAGTTATAGTTACTCACTACTTATTCCAAAAAGTAACTGAGTTAGTAATTGAGTTATTCTATAATAAAAGTAACTCATTACCAAAGAAAGTAACTATATGCTTTACTGTAAAAAAAAAAAAGTTGCTATATGTCAAAGAATTATGATTTTTAGATGCGTGTGTCGTAAGGTGCTTCATTAAATTTGAGTTGCTTACAACGGACGTCGACAAAGTCTTCACTCCGGGATATAATGTACACTTCACATGCACGTTCTTGCATTTGACCTCAATTAACTTAAAGTAGTGTTTTTATCGCCGCCTTAAAAAATGCCAACTGTTCATCAGACTGCTCCACGCTCGTCATCTCTGCAGCTTCATCAAATCTGTAGTGGTTGTGTGTGTGGTGCATGTGCTGGCACATGTGTGAAAACACTGGCTCTGATTGGCTACCATGAAACATGACGCCGCCTTAGCCAATCATAATCGCTCACCTTGTTTTTAAACCACCTCCTCACTACAGCTGCGTACGAAGCCAGGGGATGCTTTCGGATCACAGTTTATTCAGTCAATAGATGTAACGCACCACATTTAACGTTCAGTAACGTTAACGGCATTGTAATGGCATAAAAAGTAATTAGTTAGATTACGACGTTACTGAAAACGCCGTTATTTTAAACGCTGTTATTCCAAACACTGGTGTTCAGTTTCTACACTTTTTTTTTTCAGATATTGAGACCCTCCCTCTACTATTACCCCCCCTTTCTCTATTCTTGTTAATATTACTAATGCATACTGTCATGTCACACTAGGGCTGGGTATCACCGGGTACCTCGCGATACAAGATTTATTTTTCCCACAATAATGATATTATCACAATACGGCGATAATCGATATATCACAGGAAAATTCATCCGCGATACATCACAATATCTGTGTCACTGAAGAAATTCAGAATTTATCTACTGCACTGAATCCATTTCCTCACCTCGTCTCATTGTACTGTGTATGTACTGCATTATCTTTGTGTGTATATATATATATATATTGTTTTTGTCATGTCTTGTATGTTGCAATTAAAAAAATAAAAATCGATACTTGGCGCCAGTGAATCGAGACGAAACCTTGCGATATATCGTCGTAACAATATTTTGGCACACCCCTATGTCACAGTGTGCTATATCATGGATCCCAAGGCCAGACCAGTTGAAAACCAGTGATTATAAGGATAAAAAAGTTGTGCAGTTGTAGTTTCAGGGATATTTCAGAAAATGTCTCACTTAGCAGCACTTTATCAGTGGAAATGTGTCTGTAACTTTAAACTCAAATCAGCAGCTTATCTTTTCCTGTCACTCATTGTTTGTTTTGTGTGCATAGATATCAGCATAAACAGACGCGTAGCTCATGAAACCATGTTAACATGTTCGCTTTTATGTCCCGATTTACACTAAACCTTGCCTGTACCTCCAAATAAAACAAAATTAGTTCAATAAACTTACATTTAAAAGCATTTTATTTTGTGTTTATCAGATGTCAGATGCATTAACTTGATTGAACCTAGTCTGTAACAGACTTGACATTGTTGTAAACTGCATGTCTAAAGGGCTTTAATGATCTAACACTTCCCGCCACATTGTTCTGTTTGAACAGGGGTGTTGCCTCGAAATACTTTTGTGTTGAGCTTTAGAGGTTTTTGGAATGATTCGTCACCACACCTTAAAGTTGTGTCAAATTCACTGCTGTCCTTTTAGTATTTATTGCATGTGCATTAGCATTACTTACACCTCTGCAATTTTTGACATCATACAATTAAAATGGTCATTGTTAAACATCTCACAGTTAATATTTTTAATGTGCCCTGGATGAATATTTCTAAAGCAATAAATCATTTGTAATAAAGGAAAGCTGTCATAGTCAGAGGTGACATGAAATGAGAAGAGCGTGACGATGTCAGCAGATCCAACGTGAATGTGTTTATTCAGATTGCTTAACATTCCCAGGCACAGCTGTAGGAAAATACTGTGAATGTAACTCAAGGCAGGGAGTGTCAGCTGGCAGGTGAGACAGGAATGCTATTATATTTATTATGTCTGGAATAATGTCTAATGTAGATGGTTTTTCTCAGCTCTACGAAAACCCCATTGTCAGTGTGGGAGTCCATATGTGGTGATGAGACTAAAATAACTTTTAATGATTATAGCAAAATTTCATTTTCAGGTAGTTTTTCCATATTTAAAGGTCCCATGTCATGCTATTTTTCATCCATCTGCATTTGTTCTAAGAACCCCAAAAACATAGTATTTGAGGTTCATTTTCCAGAGTTTCAGCCTCTGAAAATTCACTTTCTGAGCAACTCTACGCAAACAGGCCGATTTGCGTCCTACTTATGCATATTCATGAGTGGACGTGTCTATAGACGGGACACTGACTTCCTCCTCCCCGCACGGTGATGTAGGGTCAGAGGTCGGCCCGCCCTCCTCCCACCCACTCTGTAGCCGAGCTCATGCTGCTTTATAAACACAAGACAGAGCGTGGGGGCGGTACATACATAGACTGTAGAAAATACATACACAGCACTGCATGAAAGATGCTCAAATGCTCACCTTTGTGGGCGTGTCTGTTTACATGTCAATCACGGCAGAGAGCTTCCTGGAGGCGCGGCTTCTCCAGCTCAGTGCCGAGTCAAATTTGTCATCAAAGTGGGAACGCGTCATCAAATTGTAGCGAGGTGTTTGGGCTCACCCTTACGGTGGCTGGGAAGTGTCACCTGAATGCATTTACAAACGAACACAAATGCAAACAGGTCACAACACGAATGCAAACCGGCCACAACACGAATGCAAACCGGCCACAACGGAAGTGTTTCCGACGGACCGGTATTACAGTCGGACAGGTATTATGATATGATAGCCTGATATGAAAAATATAAGAGTATCCTAATCAACTTTCACTTACTTTCATACGCGTTTCGATGTCTTCTTCTTGTTCTTCTCTGTTCTGGTGGGTTAAAAACATCCGCCAGAAACGTGTCCGTCTGTAATACCGGTCCGTCGGAAACACTTCCGTTGTTGCCATTTTGCATTCGTGTTGTGACCTTTTTGCATTTGTGTTCATTTCTTTAAATGCATTCACCTGACACTTCCCGGCCGCCGGGTTTCCGCAACGGAAGTGTTTCCGACGGACTGGTATTACAGACAGACACGTTTCTGGCGGATGGTTTTAACCCACCAGAACAGTTAAGAACAAGAAGAAGACATCGAAACGCGTATGAAAGTAAGTGAAAGTTGATTAGGATACTCTTATATTTTTCATATCAGGCTATCATATCATAATACCTGTCCAACTGTAATACCGGTCCGTCGGAAACACTTCCGTTGTGGCCGGTTTGCATTCGTGTTGTGGCCGGTTTGCATTCGTGTTGTGACCTGTTCGCATTTGTGTTCGTTTGTAAATGCATTCAGGTGACACTTCCCAGCCACCGTACACCCTGCAGTAAGAAAGGAGAAAATCATCCTATAACTAATGATTGAGGGAATCAATGAAAAAAACATTTTGAGCATGTGTATGAAGTCCTAATAGCACTTTTATCATGTTTAAAGCACAGAAAAGTTGATTTAGCTTAACATGAGCCCTTTAAGTTGTTGCTGCTGATTTTTCCCAAGAGTTGTCACTGACTGTAACATTGACGTCTTCTATTATTGTCATACTTACTTTTTTTTTTTTTAACACCAAATACCTTTCCAGTAGGGCTGCACAATTTTGACAAAAACCTAATTGAGATTTTTCAGACCAATATTGTGATTGCAATTCAATTTGCAATTTTTATGTTTGATACATTTAAATGCATAAACTGCTGAAATGACGAGTGAAGGAAGTCATGTTACTTGTAGACTGTCAAACAACACATTCTTACTCAAATTGCCCCACATTAGAACAAAACACATGAATCTACTTTCAAAAATATTTGGTTTTATATAGACAGCGCCCTCTTCTGGAGCATCTGTCTCCACACTTGTTGATCTGCTTTATGGCACTCTACCTTTATCTGTTCCAGCTGAACCTGAGATTGCAAGGCTTCACCATTCTGATTGGTGAACATCACTCAAATGCCAGAAACAGAAGAAAAAAAAACTCAGCCTTTTGAGGTTACGTTATTACAGTAGTCAAAACCTTTATTGCGATGTGATATCGATAAACCTCGCAGCCCTACTTTCCACACACAACTGGGTATACCAGGGTTCTCGCCAGCGCTGCTGAGCGTAAGGGTCCCCGACACTGTGATTTTGATTCCCTAAACTGTGAAGTTTTTTCCTTTTTGAATTGGTACCGTCGTAATAGTTGTTGCACACGTCTTGGACACAAAACGGACTTCCACGTGTGCATGGCTTGTTTTAACTCTATTTTTAATCTGCATGATAAACAAGAAAAACATCCATCAGTCGTACGGGTTTGGGTCGTGTTCTGTTGCACTCTGGCTCGAGCCGGGTCTTTTTTTTTCGACCCAATTAAAGCTCTCCACTATAAACAATGCGTTTCGTGATATAAACAAAAAGAATTAATTAAATAAAACAATAGAAATGTATTCATGAGTTGGGGGGTGGGGCTTTTAGCGTAACAGCCTTTTTCCGGTGTTTTTTTTTTTCCTGTTTCCTGCTGGAATGTAATCCCTGAAAGTCTCCTTTGGCTAAAAAGGTCAACAGTGCCATGAAGTCATTTTGGATTCATTGAGGCCTTAAACAAAATACATACAAACCTATTCTGTAACTAATAAACACAATTGCTGTGTTTGAAATAAATTGTACCCCAATAAACTGAAGACTATTTTGAGATATTACACTGAGAAATTCGGCAGCGAACAGAAGTCTGTGAGTTGAGACAGGCTCCTACACTCCTACAGTCTCTGTCCATGTAAGGAGACCCTGCTGTGTTTGCTCATGCCAGAGGAACAGCATCAACCAGAGACTCTGAGGCAGAACAGCTCTGCTGTGTCTTTGCTTAGAGGGGCCATTTCATATGGATGCTTCAAAATAATAATGTTGTCATTCTAGGACTTGAATCAATTTGTATTGCCGTCCGTCCGTATAATGCAGTGGCTATTCAATTTCCTTTGATGGATGTTACAAGGAGCTCTGACATATTACTGAGTGCGAGAGAATTTTAACTCAGTCAGCAGGAGTTTGAAGTGAGTGTTACGCCTCTTTTTCGCATTCTTTCTGTGGTGAAGGCTCAGAAAGTGAAGACATTAAGAATCCAGGTGGACTAACAAGCAGCTTACGTTGCAGTTATGAACTCTGATGACCTGATCCAGAGTCCTGCAGCAGCAGACAGGCTGAATGCAGTGGGCACAGTGAGGCTCCACTGCAAGCACTTCTACAAAAAATGAGGCATCGGTCACAATGCGGGCGGGCACACCCTGCCAAGGAATCTGTCTTCTTTCTAATTAGATAGAGCGCATTCAAAGGGTGGCAAGGCTACAAGGCTCCATGTTGTTGAAAAAGTGAATTTTCAGATGCATACGTTGTGACTTGTAAGGATTTACTCCCCAGAATTCAGCTGCAGTTTAAATAATGTATATCAAACTTACTCCTGTGTGTTAGACAGGACCAATGAACTGTATCTCACACGCTAACACAGAAACCATGACCCACATTCTTCTCCCCTATGTGTGACCCACAGTGGCCACATTTACATGGGAACTTTAATTCCTCTTTAAAGCGGAATTAAAGTTCATTCCTCTTTAACCTGACCTTGTAAACACATAATTCTGAATGCTAATTTAATTCCGAATTAAAGTTAATTCCGAATTAGGAGGCTGGTTTATTCCATTTTCAATTCCGAATTAGATAATTCCTCTTTCCTGTAAGCACTTCACTTGCCTAATTCCGCTTTAAATTCATTCGGATGGATTTGCACTTACGCGATGACGCAGCGATGACATAATCCAAGATGGCGGCGGCTCGGATTCCAGCCTAGACTATTTAATAAGAGCCTTCAAAGTAGGGCTGGGCGATATGGCCTTTTATAAATACCGCGATATTTTTAGGCCGTGTCACGATACACGATATATATCTCGATATTTTGCATTACCCTTGAATGAACACTTTGATGCACAAAATCACACCAGTATGATGATTCTATATGTCTACATTAAAACATTCTTGATCATACTGCATTAATATATGCCAATTTTAAACTTTCATGCAAAAAAGGGGATATCACAACTAAGTCAAAGTTGACATAACTGTATTTATTAAACAGTGAGTGGCTCAAACATAAAATTGTCAACAGAAAGTGCACGTTCTGTGCAAAATTGTCACAGAGACATTTCAAAACAAGACATTAGTGCAGGATGCAACTCACATGGCATTTCAAAACACAAAATTAAAGTGCACTTTTTGTACATAATGCCACTACAATATTTTAAAACAAATAGTGCCCTTTTGTGCATGTTGTCATTAAGATGACATTTCAAAAAAAAAAAAAAAAAGTCCGCGAGTTTAACGGTATGGTCATTTTCAACACCGCACAGACTACAAGCTGCGATATATCGAGTATATTCGATATATCGCCCAGCTCTACTTCAAAGACATGGATATAATGAAAAGAGTGGATGGACGGCGGCATAAACATGCAGACTTATTAAACACACACTGACCTCAGTAAACGGAACAGGCTTGACCGGACGGCTGGCACTAGGACCCGGAGGCAGAGTAAGTGCGTCCCCGTACTGCATGTACAGGCTGTAATATCACCAGTTTATCATTTTACCAGTTGTTAGAGCTACTACCTTTACCAGGGAGCAACTATTTATTCTTGATGATTGTTTTCCAGAGTTTTACTGGGCTTTTTTTTTTTTTTTACTGGTGATTGGTTCCTATCTCTGTTCCGCTCCACGTTTCCAAATTGAAACCCTGTGCTATTGTCGAGCTGCTGGTTCAAAACTGAAATCAAAATAAAGGTGAAAACAGTACTCATGTGTGGTGTTCTGTGTTATAGCTGACAGCAAAAGGTTTGTTGTGTGTTTTTCCTGATAGACGTGATACGTCACGTTCACCCCCTGTCCAATCAGTTTGATGACCCTATCCCTCTGAACAAGTTCATATTCATTTCATAACGTGTCTAACGGGCCTCATGGGATATTCTAATCCTTCAGTTCTTTGTTTGTTTATTTAGATCCAGATTAGCTATACTGCAAAAGCAGTAGCTATTCTTCCTGGGGTCTACATCACAGACTATATATGCCTGACAGTTCCTAAATACAACAAACAGATGAGATAGGATGTACAAACAACATTCACACAGAAAAGAAAATATAAGCAAAAAAAAAAACAATAACTATAGCATACATAATACATAACAACATTAACCAAAATACACGCAACATAGAAATACAAAAATTGAAGTAAACTAATATTTGATAATAAAAAAAAGAACTAGGTATAAAATGATGCCATACATTAGATATTAAGATCCAGCACACAATACATAGTTTAATTATATAATAATTCCTATTCTTGAGAAAATATGAATAGTTTAACTCTTTTAGAAAAAATGTATGGTACACATGCTTGAAATAGAAAATAGTGGCGGGGAACTCCATGCCACCATTGCCCTATAACGCACCATTCTCTGTGTTTGATTGAAGCAAAAGACGGGAAACACAAAACAACTCATTCACCTTTTAAATTGACTAATCTTCAACAGACAAATTCAAAACAGAAGAATCTTCCAGATAATTTGATCCAGATTACGTACATTTAGTATTTTCAGCGCTAATCATCCATTTATTTTGTATTTTTCCAATACTCAACGAGTCTGAATTCATCATTTAAAATTATATTCAGATGAACTAAATTCCTATTAGACATACACATGGTTGTGTCATCTGCGTATAGTGCAATAGTGTCATGTTCCAAAATAAAAGGCAAATCATTTGTAAATAAATAAATAAATAAAAGTGGCCCAAGACAACATCCTTGAGGCACCCCACAACACAGCGTCTTTGTCTCAGAATAACTACCTTTAAACAGATCGGTACATTTTCTCTTGGTTGTGTTTGGTGCTAAGCTAATAAGTTTACTCCTGATTTTGTTGATCCATTTTCTTTCAAAGAGCAATACGAGGTCAAGGAAAAGGAGACGGGGGACAACAACCATATTGAAACTGAGAGCTTTTGACTATAAGAAGGTCTGGTACTTTTATTTTTAGGCGCACTGCTGGCGTGACTCAGTGGATGGTGGTGTCAGTTGGTGGGACGATTGAACGGTCCACCACTTGTAGCTTGATTGATGTGAAACACTGTACAGACAGTAATGGCCCCCAGGAGAAACATCCCGTGACCATGAGGTTGACATTTGTGATTTTGAGTGGCACGTTGCAACTGTTTTACGGATTCAACGTGGTGCACATATTGATGTCAACGTCAGCAAGAAATGTGATATAAGTTAGTATTCTTTTGGGGTTTGATACTGCAACTGATACTGCAGCCCAAGTGTTATTTTATTTATTATCAGTGTTTTGTCAGGCATGGTTTGAAAAAAAATTATTAATCAATTTAAATCAATTCTCCATTGAATGGCCCGATATCTATTCATTAAATCCTAAAATGTATTATTTATTTTGTCTTTTCTACATTGTGTAATGCAGTGCTCTGGGCTCAAACATTTATGTAAACATTAATATTTTAATATTGCACCAATTCATAATAATAGTTAGTTTCTACTATTTACAGCATTGGATCTTTGAAAATCGCTTTCATATTCAAGTAAATCCATTACAGAGACTGAAAAACCATCAACCAAATCAAAAAATGAATGGAATCGATATGAATCGTGAATCTAATCAAATCGGGCTCTTGTGAATTGAATCGAATCTATTTGGGAAATCTGAATCGATACTCAGCTAATGCACTTAAGCATGTAAACACTGGCACTGTGGGTGTACTGAGCAGTTAATGTGAATGCATTACCCACCTTATCAGTGTGGGACACTATTTACTGATTATGGGTTCAACTTCCTGTTTTCCTTTTTACCAGAGATTTATCAGAACAGCAAAATAGTTAAAAAACAAAGACCACAATTCAGTTGTTTTCCCTTTCAAACAAGTTGGCCATGAGGTTTGCACTGGCCAACCAGTCATCTTCTGTAAGCAAGTATTGTATATTAGAAGTAGTGCTGGGACTTTATCGCCTTAATTGCGATTAATTCATTACAGAAAAATAACACAATCAATTTTTTGATATACTGTACTAAGTGCTGTTTTTTTTTTTTTTTTTTTTCTTTAATACACAAACACAAATTTGTTTCAGAAAGTTTACACAAAAGCATGAATATAGCTTACTTAAATTTAAGTGTGTGCTTTGTGAACAGTGCAATCACAATATTATTTATTCATATTGCACATTATGTTAGCACTCTGTGAGGAAAATAAGCACAATTTTGTTGTTTAAGCTTGTTTTTTGTTTTCATTGATTCAGCCATATACCAAAATCCATCATGTCAAATTTTATGAGGCGATTGATTTAGATTCATCAAGATTAATTGATTATAAAGTCTCGGCTTAATTAGATAGATTTTTGTCAAATCGAGACTTTCATTATGTTTCGAACAGGGTTGGGGTCAGTTACATTTTTCAGTTACTATTTCGTTTTCAATTACCCATGTTCAATTACTCACAATTCAATTATGATTTTTTTATTTTTATCTTCAGAAAGTCAATTACAATTACGTTCTCAATTACTAAATTTCAATTACAATTAATCACAATTACTGAGCCTCAAATAACCTAATAAAAGTTAACCATCGTCTTGTGTCAGCTTTCTGTTAGCATCTCTTATGATAATGGTTCTTAAATCAGCTGTAAAATACACTAAAAACAAATATCTATGATCTAATATCGTTCCTATCTATTGGTTGCCTTGTTAGGCTTCCTAATCATTGAAAATATAGGTTTTGATATATTTGGTGTGGGCACCTGAGCCTTTTGTGTCAGTAAATTTTTTTAAATGGTAAAATGTGGGAAAGGTTGATGTGAAACATATTTTAATAATTGTTAACTACGTATGTGTAGAACTGTACATAGAACTGTACCATGTACCGTTTTGCGTCAAATTATCATTTAGAATTTTTTATAGAATTTTCATGGCAATTACAATCACAGTCAATTATCCAAACCAAACCTTAGTTATCAATTACGCGATTGTCATTATAATTGACCACAACTTAAACCTATGCATCAAGTAGCTCCTTCAAAAGCAGTGTTTAAGTGTATTTCCGGTTTTAAAATCAAAGGGTGGTCACACTAATCTTTAGTCCGACGTCAGAGAACAGATTTCAGCCCATTGAGACTTCACTCAACACTAAAGGAATCCAATAAAGATACCCCACCCTGTAGTTGCTCAAACGTTGGAAAACTATTCAACTTGTTCCTTCTTCCAACTTTTTATTGAGGCTGTGGGGCTTTAACTATCCTTATACAAAGGATGGGGGGGTGTTAAAGCGGGTGTGGTTGCGCATTGATGGAGGACTTTTTGTAATTTGAGTTGGGAGTATTTGTCCCACTGAAGTACCATAACTGTGTGTTGGGCCTCAGGGAAACAGGCCCGGCAGGAACTGACCACCCCCTGTCCTGTGTCCTGTGTTACAGATGGGAGGAGGAGTTGTCCAGACGCCAGCAGCTGGAGTGCACGGTGGAATCCCTGCAGCAGGTTGGGACACATAAACATTGAAATACATCCAGCTATATTTCCCAGTACCCGCATGTCATTAAAATCGTACAGGATCCTGCATGCAAACAAGCAGCACAAATCAAATCTGAGAGAAGCCGTTTGTACCCATGCATTAAATGCCCATATTTTATCATGAATTAAATATGTCTGTGCACTGTATTCGTTTGGATATGCATATAAAACGACTAGTTCAGAAATGGCTACATGCTGGAGGGCGTGTGTCAGACTACGAAAAGCATGTTACAATCCCATTAAGAGGAAGCTGCTGGCCCTGATTTAGATATGACTATCAGATATCACCTGCATTCGGCCACTTTGTTACTATTCACAGCAGCAAAATGTAATAATCACAGAGGCAAAGTGTGCCATAGGCTCAGGCTCCACCCAAACCCTCTTCTAATAGACATCCATCCTCTGTTCTGCTGATCGATCTGTGAGTGCAGGCGTGTTTGTTTTGTATTCTGGGTCAGCAATTATGCAGATAGTGACGCGAAGCAGCTCCTAACTTTGGGGTTTTAACCTTTTAAAGGAAACTGGCTCATGTAAATAGAAGAGGCACAAATCTGACCAGAGTAACATTTGTGGAAAAAGTCATTTATTGAAAAAACTTACACACCTCTTGTGATAAACTCTCAGTCCAGGGCAGCCCAGTCTTATATTGTTCGTGACAATGACATGAACTTTAATTAATATTGGCAACACAATTACCGCATAATTACGTGCTGCGTGACACGTGTTTTGTTCGCGCTGCGTGCCACTATGTCATTATGTTGTGGCGCTTCCTGGTGTTGATTGCAAAGCGATGCATTTTATTGTGAGTTATCTCCTTAAAGCTGCAGTTTGTAGAATCTGTGAGACTGTAATGGAGGCAAGGCAAGGCAAGGCAAGGGACTTTTATTTGTATAGCGCATTTCATACACAAGGCATTTCAATGTGCTTTACGTGATCAACAAGTGCAACAGAAAACATTAAACAGTTTAAAAATCCATAAGAACATTGGAATTTGCTGTAAAAACTATAAATCAACAATAACATGATTAAAAAAACTCCCTCTCAGTCACACGCAGTAGAGAAAAAGAGTGCCTTTAACTTGGATTTAAAAATGTTCACATTTGATGCTGACTTCAGCTCTGCTGGTAGTTTATTCAACCCCCCTCCCCCCTCTGTCCATTCAACAGCATCTTCATTAACGTGCATGATGTGAAGCTCCCTCCTCCTTGGATATGCGTGTCCGAGGCTTACACGTGATTTATTTTTTTTTTTATCACTCTCTAGGTTATAATGGATTTTTGACCAAATGACACCAAAAATAACTTACATACAGCAGCTTTAACCATAACCATAACATTAATCCAAACCCTGTATGAAGAGTTGAAATAAGATGTAATTCAATGAAATAACTTCCCATAGAAACACATTGAGTTTGATAATTATGTCCGAAGCAGAAAAAAGCACAGTACTCGTAATGGCACACATGAAAAGTGAAACAATTACCATACTTTCATGACAGGGTCTCGTTTCCTGGTGAGACCGTGTTTTTCATGGTCTACACCTGGTCATCCAGGTCAAGGTTAAGGGCTGTTTTGAGGCGTGCAGGAAAGATTGTGGCCGACCCCTCCCACCCCGGTCATAAACTGTTTCAATCTCTCCCTTCTGGAAGAAGGATTCGGTCCATCAGGACCAGAACCTCCAGACACAAAAACAGCTTCTTTCCCTCTGCCACCATCCACATGAACACACCCCAAGTCACCCACTGAACCCCCACCCCCCCCCCACCCGATCACCACCTCCATGATGACATTATCTGCTGCACTATATATATATATATATATATATATATATATATATATTTATCCTATTTATCCTTTATTCTCTATCTATCCTTTATTTATCCCTCATCCTTTATATTTATTATAATTATTATTATTATTGTTGCTGGTTTTTTTTTTCTTGGTTTTTTTCTTTCTTTTTTTTTTTTTTTTTTTTTTTTTTTTGTGCACCAACTACCAAGACAAATTCCTTGTACTGTCCTAAAAACTGTACATGGCCATTAAAAACATTTCTGATTCTGATTCTGATTCAAGTCTACTTTTAGTGGACGGCTGGGTACACATGTAAAGGTTTCCAGTTTAATGCATGTCCCTGAAAGAGCTGAAAACATTTGCTACTTGAAGTGAGATTTTCAGCTTGAATAATCAAACAAACAAATGCAAAGACACATCTGTCTGAAAGTTTTCTGTAACAACGTAATTTTCCAAGAATATTTAATTTTATTCCAGATTTAAGTTTTCACTAAACACCTCAACTGGTGAGAAGAATTGATATTGTTATCCGGAGTTTCATTGGAACAGCTGGTCAGCTGTCATGATACGTTACCGGGCATTCTTAATATCTATACACTGTTCCTATATTCAGCAGCCGTGTTCGTTCTTCGGTTTGTGATTAAATGATGATGACTGCGCTCTTGTTTCAAACACAGAGTGCCCAGGAGTCCACAGAGATCCAGGATGAGCTAACCGAAAAGGTGGACAGGCTGAAGGCTGAAGTTGTGGTTTTCAAGAGCCTGATGAGCGATGTAAGTAATTGTTCTGGGGGTGGGTTATGTCACCAATTCATTTTCAGGCTTTACAAAGAACTCCTTTCATACTGAGCTACATGTACCCATAGGCGGAGTTTGAGATTCTTACCAGGGCGGGCAGCAAAAATAAATAACTAAAAATAATATATATATATATATATATATATATATATATATATATATATAGAGAGAGAGAGAGAGAGAGAGAGAGAGAGAACGTCTCGAGTTTCGCTTCACAAATAAGGAATGAAAACAAGTTTACCAATCTACCTGTTTTTATTATCATGTCTGTAACATAAGTTTTAAAAGTTATATTATGGACCTGCCAAAATAAATGAAAAACGCAGCTTGAAATATTCAGCCCCCACTGTAACTTAAAGAAGGAGAGAGTAAAGTTGCTCAAATTAAGCAGTGTTATTATTCATTATTATTATTCTACATGATATATCATACAACACTCGATACATGTGCTTTAATATGGGAGATACAAGTTAAAAGGGAGGGAGAGACTTGCTGGCAGTTGTAATTCACTAAGTTAAACAACAGGTAGGACAGAATAAAATGATTCATATGGATTAAAAGCATTTAAAAGTCCAACATCGTAGATTATGCCATTAAAAGTCTCTAACAACGTTACTCCGCAGTCCACATTCGCTGATTGTCTATGTGATCCGCGGACGGTGGATGCCGATTTTGCTGCAGGGGAGGCCGGCGACTAGATTATCACAACACCGCTCAATCCACCGCTTTATATCTAGACACTGAGTGCAGGGTTTGCTTGTTCTCTGTTCCAGCTGGCTTGTTTTCTCAGTGAATCACTACAAACAACAGACTAGTGAGTCTATGGAGCACCCACGGTGTCCTCCATGTTGTAAACAAAGCACTGAGCTGCTACGTTAAGCAGGAGGGTCAAATGTCATCGGCTGCTGGTCCTTTAAAACTATTTCACTTGATTTTATTTTGTGAGCCTTTTAATGTTATATCTCCGCTTTTATCATATTGTTTTTTGGCACCTAAATTATTTGTGTATTGTGTAAGTTGTTATAAAAAATGGAAAAACTGTAATGAAACCTTTCAACCACTGGGGGGGCAATGTCCCCCCGCAAACTCTGCGTACGCATAGTGTACCCATCACATTAACTCTTACCTACTTACCTGTTACTGGTGGACCAAGGACCAATGAAATGGTGAGTAACAACCTCTATATACTGTAAATAAAAGTGATATTTACACAATTTCACTGAATTTGAGTTGAACAGGCAAGAATGGATGGACCACATAAAGAGGCCAAATCTGATGTAAAACTACAAAAAAACTGTTTTTGTCTATGATGCCAGCTGCATTCATAAAGTTCTTTAAAAACAGCAAACCCCTCCCAGTCTTCTTTAGTTGAGCCCACAGCAAATATTTGGTTTATCAAATCCCCTGAGACCATAATCCATTGAAAATAGCACAAATGGCAGTTGTAGATGAGGACTTCCTGTTCTTTAAGGCCTGTTTTGTTCCCAGGCTGATCTGCTTCGGAGTGTATAACATGGTAGCAACACCACACTGCTGCCGGCCCACACACAGCTGCTGTTTGCTCAGGGATAAACACAGTGGGATGCTGTGTTATTTCTCTCAAAGAAAATTCACTCTTCCGCTGGTTTTCCCTTTGGCAGTATTTACATAGTTGTTTTTACATGTTGTGTACTTTGTGTTTAATGTGTGACGTCATAGGCGGGTAAGATGTAGATGTTTCATCAGGAAACAGGGTCATAGTGAGCAGACTTCCCGTGTTTTATGATTCTGGGTGGATGTGGTGACTGATGTCATTGTGCAGAAGAAGAATTAGTCATTAAGTTAAGGCTTTCTTTGTGTGCAGAGTCATGATGTGCTCCTGCAGACACAACGGTAGAGAGAAATGTTTGTGTGGTATTAAAGCAGCTTTTCTGTACAGTATTATTCAATTCTGTCATTTCATCTCTTATATTATTATTGCTAAAGGCTTAGTGATTTATTTTATGGGTAGAATCTCAATGTGAAGACAAACTACTATTCATTCACACAGTGTTATATGAAAGTAAGCCACAGCTGCTCCGCTGCATTGATGCCATTGTGCATTAACCACACAAGATCAAAAGCCACATTTTCAGCTAATAATAAACAAACCAATGAACTGTAATTGATAAAATAATCTGAAATTCTGAAAAATGAATCTATAGGATAAATTGTTTCTTTTAGTGATGAGGCAGGGTTTTGTAGGAATAAAATGATGTCGTCTGCATATAAACTTAACTTTTGCTCTGAATGTTTCCAATGGATTCCTGTTATATTAGAATGTTGATGGATGGCAGCAGCTATGGTTCAATAAATATACTAAAGAGAGATGTAAAGAGTAGGCATCCCTGCCGAGCCCCCATGTGCAGTGTGAAGCGTCGTGAGACGTGTCCATTAGTGAGAACTGGTGGCTTTAGGTGAAGTGTATAGAATTTTAACCCAGTTGATAAATGGTTCACCAAAGCCAAATCTTGTGAGTGGGTTGAATAGAAATGACCAGTTTACTCTGTCGATGGCTTTTTCTGCATCCAAGGTGACAATGACAGTTATAGATGGTTGTGTTGTTGCATGTTAAATAATGTTGAAAAGTTTGCGGGTGTTGTTGGATGAATGTCTACCATTAAAACTCATTCACTGCCAGTTACTTTCAGAGCAGCCAACCCCGTATTGCCAGGAGTTTTAGATGATTTTCACTGATTTTTTAAGACCCACAGAATATTTTGTCCTATGACAAACAATCATGTAAGCACCCGATTCTGAAAGATTAGACTCTACTTTCATTAAAAAATAATTTTGCTTCTAGCTTGTTTTGTTCTTCCATAATCGGCAGTTGAATAGAGGCAAGTTTCACACAAATCGCCAGTTTATTTTTTCTGAAAAAACCTGTCAGTGACTTTGAAGCAATTTTTTTTATTTTAGTGACACCTCAACATTAGTTTCCTTCTATAAAACTACAAAAACAATACTGAGACCGAGCTTTTGATGGCAAAATTATAATTATTTTGCTATCTATATCAGAGTTGAATGGATTTCTTACTGTATTTTGGCCGTCCTCCAAGTCTCTCCCCCTGTTAGTTCCCACACAGGCAACTTCCTCCTCATCCCCGACATGCCGGGTGTCACCGCTTCCATCATTTTTTGATTATTTTCTCTCACCATCACGACACTCAATATTCCTCTTAGTTCTACACATGCTCTGGTCGAGTGTGCGCTGCTGTGAGCTGCTAGGAACTTCAACATCAACTCTCGTAGCGCCATTTTCTGTCTTGTGAACTCTTTTCCTCTCCCTCTGAACTCTGCCCATCACGGGTGTTCTCTCATCCAAAGGTGCGCTGCTGCCACCTACTTGGCACCAGTTGTTCACTACATCGATATTCACGGGAGACCTTCTAGCAACCCCAGCCGAAAAACACAGTTGACGTCTTTAGACGTCTTTGGCAGTCAATGAGTTAATGAAACTGTTTGATCTGGGTGGATAATGGATGGGGTTACTTTTTTAATACTTAGATAATCATTTAGAAAATAAGTTAAAAAAAAAAATAGTCTACAACAGCTTCTCATCTGCTCACAGCAAAGGACTGACCTGGACACTAAGATCCAGGAGAAAGCCAGGCGGGTGGACATGGACATCTGCAGGCGGATCGATATAACAGCCAAACTGTGTGACGTGGCTCAGCAACGCAGCTCAGAGGACATGTCAAAGATGTTCAACGTCAGTCCTGTCAGGTCGCTCCCAGAGAAGGTTAGTAGTACCCCCCCCTTACCCCACACATGTTTATTATGTGTGCTATCTGACAGTCAGTGCAGCTAACACAGTATACCGTCTGTGAGGCTAAACTGTCCGTGGCTCACAGTGTAACATATGAAAACATGGCAGCAAACAGACACAGCAGTGTATCTTATTGATTACTCACACACAGGCAGTTACACTCACACACACCCAGATGCCTACGAAGAATGAAAAACTAAAATGCTGACGCAGCAACCGCTCTGCAAGCAAGGTTATCTAATTGTGCCAACATTGCTGGATAAAGCCCAAATATAAAATCCTCTGCAAATGAACTCAGTGGCTTTTTCATTGACTTTTGTTAATATTTGTTTTTTACTTCTTTGATTTTTTTTTTTTTGGTTGCTTTAACATGATTAGTGCTGACATGTACAGTAGATGGGCAGACAGAGCAGCTATAATCTATGCACACACATGCAAAGAGCACTAATTCATGTCTTTTTCAGGGTTTTAATCTAAATCAGTCCTAATAGTATACATTAATTAGATTTTTTAGTTTGTGGGAGGGATCTGTCACAAATTTTGTGTGTCTTTGTTAATTTTGTGTTTGTGGTGGTGTTTTCTTTTTTTTAAAGCATCAATTAACATCGACACACAGTAACATTGATGCTGTGACATTGAATCATGCATAGATCCCAGATGCTTATAGCAAAATGCTAATGTACAACACCTGTCAAAGGACGGCTTTTAAAAGTTGGGAATTTAAGAGAAAATGGTAAAAGACAAAGATACCTCTACACAATATAAAGAAGAATGAAAATACAAATAAAGTAAGAAAATTTCACATGCTCCCTTCAGCAATTGTGAAGAAATGTAGTGTATTTTAGTCACTGTTTATTTTTCTGTTATTTTGTACAATTTTCTCCCATTTTGTTTGTACTTGTTTTATGTTTTTGGATTCACTTTGTGATTTTATTTATTTTTTCTTGTAATTTTGCACATTTTTCTCTCATTTTGTTTGTATTTGTTGTTGTGTTCTTTAGGAGTCATTTTCTATGTGTTTGTTGTCGTCTTGTGTGTTTTGTGAGTAATTTTGACATTTTTAATTGTCATATTGTGATTTTGAGTCATTTTTGTGTATTTGTGTTGTTGTTTTGGACATTTTTGGGTACTTTTCTGTCATTTTATGTGTTTTGGAGTAATTTTTTGTGCAAAACATGTCACCCCTGAGCTGCCAATTGCCTATTTCTGAAACAAATGCATAAAAGTAAAATGTATCGTTTAGGGGCGCTGCTGCATCACTATGTTGGGATTTCAAAAAGTTGCAGTAAATGAGATCATTAGCAGATAAACGTCTCATATCTCTGTTTAGCTTTCATTGTGTCTCCTGTACTTGCTCTGGTAAATTGTGCATTGCTGTCTGTGTGTTTGCAGGGTGCGTGTTGCAAAAGAAAAGAGAGAAAAGCGGTGTCTGATGAGGAGACGTCTGAGATGGATGCTGAGGCGAGCGTCTCGGAGGAGGAAGTCCCAGCGGCGCTCAACATCACGGATGAGATGAAACGGATGCTCAACCAGCTGTGAGTGACACCACAAACATCTGTCCACCCTCTAACACACAAAAAAAAAACAATAAATAGAGAAAAGCAATCAATCCATTCTGCATTATAATACATTTACAGTACATAGTGCTTTATTTAGAAGCTAGAATACAACCACAGGGCACAACAGTGAAAATGAAAATAGAAAAAGCGTGACATGAATGAATGTGACAATGACGGGGTGCATAGAAGCCTTCATAAATAATGAGAGAAAGACTGGACGCACATAGAATGAAGTCTTGTTGCATTAACAGTCTGGGTAACCGAGGAGAAGTGATCACGCAAAATTCCTTAATGAGACATGAAATTCACGTGAAACCAATGAAAAGAAGCAAATTCTATAGATTTGTTTTTTTTTTCCTCTGGCTTGTACCTGTTTGAACTCCTGCTGCAGTAACTACTGGACATTTGTGAATGAGTTTCTAACTGATCAATACGGCTCAAACTGCTGCTGCTTCTGCCTTTTGCTGTGTATGTGGTGAAAAACAAAGAGGACCAACTCACTATGAGGCATATGGGTCAATGACAGATAAGGATTTTCACCGCATGATAATTCATGAAATGGGTATTATCAGGCAAGGTTTGCATGAATATTGTGATGGAAATAAAAAAAAAAAACAGTAATACTACTAGGACTACAGTATAATATAACTAAAATAGCTCAGAAAAAAAAATTTGAATACACGTTTTTTTTTAGAATCCAGTTTTTTTATTTTAAAAATTCCAAATGTGAATTGATTATGGATAGCAGATAAGAAGCTACAAATGTGGTGGTGAAATTATTGCCATTTCGAGAGTTTTCAAAGTCCTGAATTTTTTTTTGTACTACATGCAAATATTTATTCAAAGGGATACTCCACCCAATTTACTACATATTTGGTATTTTTTATGCATTTAATCTGTTTTTTACTAAAAGAAATGCAGTTGGACAGAATATTTAAGTCAGGGATGGGGAACTCCATCATAGCAGGGGCCACAGAACTGTGATTGTATCTGATCCGAGGGCCACATAATCAACATTCATGTAAGCATTAACACGGGAGGAAAGGGTTTTATCTTTTTTTTGTCTTGTTCTGTGGTTTTGATGTTTTGTCAGTTTTTAGCCATTTTATGTGTTTTTGTTATTTTTTTTTTTTGTAATTTTGTGTATTTTTCAGTCGTTTTCTGCATATCGATTTGTGCATTTTTGGGATCATTTTTGCTGTTGTTGTCTATATATTCCTGTCATTTTGTGTAGTTTTGTTAACAGTTTGTGTGTCTTTGAAGCTATTCTGTAACGTGTTGTTTTTTTTGTGTGTTTTTGTAGTCATTTTGTTTCAGTGGTTGCTGTTATTTTGGGAATTTTTTGTGTACTTTGTGCATTTCGCTGCCGATTTGTGTGTTTTGGGAGTTATTTTGTGTATTATTGTGGGCTTCACAATTCCTTCCAACTTCTTGAATTACAATTTTTGGGGGATTTGCTTTGGGAGGCGCCAAAATTAGACTGATGGCCACATGTGGCCCACGGGCCGCCAATTGCTCATGTCTGATTTAGGTGCTGGTAATGTTGATTGCTGCTTTTCTGATAAACTATTGAACTGCTCTTCAGATAAAGTAGTGAAATACTTGTTGGTTTTGGACTCTTCTTCCTGCCTTCCTGTCCTCTGTGTGACCTCTTTCTCAATATGGTGGCTGTTACACTTGTCCTTTCCTTCTCTTCTCTCTCTCCTTCCTTTCCACTCCCTGCTCCGTGCAGACATTGCTCAGATAACTCCTTTGTTGCCAGGCGTGAGACTTTTGAAATCGACGACGACTGCGACAGTCTGACGTGGGAGGAGAACGAGGAGACTCTGCTGCTGTGGGAGGACTTCGCCAACTACAACGTGCCGTGCGCCGCCATCGCCACCAACACAGCCTGCACGGCGGCCTGTGAGGGCAACGCTGAGGCCGCTGATCCGGTGAGTCTGCAGTAAGGGTCATCAGACCATGTGGATGACTAATGTGGAATGCTGGCGCAGACACTCACTCATGCATGATGAATGAAGCCCTCGTCTGTGCTCTCTAAGGACTCCCAGGATGGAAGTCTTGGCAGCCTCATTGATGAAACGGAGTCGCTGTTCAAGACCAGGGAGCAGGAGTACCAGGAGACCATCGGACAGATTGAGGTAGACTGAGCTGCTTCCAGGGTTGGGGCCAATTACATTTTGCAATTGGAATTACAATTATATCTTCAATTGTCCATGTTCCATTACAAATCAATTACGGTTACGGTGACCATCATTTTTCCCAATTATAATTAAAATGACCATTATTATGTTTTCTCTGAAAGTCATTTACAATTACATTCTCAATTACTATAGTTCAATTACAATTAATCATAATTACTGAGCCTGAAATAAAACACCACATAAAACGTGTCTTTCCTCTTGTGTTAGCTTTCTATTAGCATCTCTATAATAATGGCTCAGTTTTGACCTATGTCTTTTAAATCAGCTGTAAAATACACCAAAAAATAAATATAAATGTAAATAAATATCTGTTGGTTACCTTGTTAGGCTAACTAATCAATGAAAATATTGGTATTAAAATGTTTGGTGTGGGCAGTATACGCCTCGAACTTGATATTTTCAAACTTGTAACATGGTTCCCCAGTTTTCCATTTAATTAAAATGTAATTTATGATTTTAATCGAGTTTACATGCCAATTACCATTACAAAGTCAATTACCTGCACTCAGTTAGAATCAAATTATGATTAAAACCGCAACATATTTTTTCAACTAGAATATTTGCAATTCCTGAAGAAAATGCTAGTGAGGATGCAGCTACTGCCCCACGTCGCAGTAGCTGCATGAGGGAACTCATTCATCCTTTCCAATTTAAAAATGGGATCGGAGCTGAAAAGTCACTGCAGCTGAAGGGTTGTACATCAAAAACAGTTGACGATAGAGACATTAGATAGCTGGATATTTTAAAAGCTGAATGGTTGAAATATTTCAAAAATGGCTGAAGTTCAAAGATGAAGGGAAAAAGTTATAAAGTGAGGACATTTTTGAACAAAGAAATCACTAAAAAGTATTTTTGACAAATGTTCGAAATCACAAAAGTACAAGGACCCCAGATATCTGCGACTGAATAAAATGCTGTCATAATAAAATAGCAGCAGTGACGTGCCGTGAGCACTAGGGTTGGGTAGGCAGGGCGTTGCAAATCGAGACCACCAATGTCAACGCCAATGACAATTTCATATGTTTCTGCTGGCAAGTGTTAATCTAACAAAATCAACATCGTAAAACACCATTAAATAAACATAAACAATTATTTAATATAGCCTCCATACTCTTCCAACAAGATATATCTCATGACACGGCAGCGCATCTGTTGTTTGTGTTGGAAACACAGAAACACAGAGAAAATGTCAACAACAACAACTCAGAACAGCTTCAGTGAGGCGCATCCACAAAGCCAATCCTTCCATTCACTGTAGAAAATACGAACAATTTTCTGACCTTACCTTTGCTGAAGGTCTGGTAGCTCAGGTGTTGGTCTGCCATCTTTTAAAAGCTGTCGTTTTTCCTCAAAAGAAAGTTTGTTTATCGTCTCCTGTAGTGTTATCCCGCCCACTGGCTAGAGAACGTAGCAGGCCACGCTTTATCAATTCACTAATGCACTGTGAACTTACGTTTAGCATTTAGCATTGCGTAGTTACGTCCAAAGGCAGCGTAGAGAGCTGCCTTTTTACGTAAATGGTTTTCATCTTGGGGAACTGAGCAATGTGCTTTTGGGAGTGGGGGTGTGGCCTCCTCCTGCCTTACAGTGGAGTGAGTCTGTGCAGCTGTACCAGGAAATAGTGATGTTTGGTCATTGAGGCTATGAAAAGCATAAAATGCTGACACTTTCAAACTTATAGGTATCGGAAATGGAAAAATAAACAATTTATAATTATATTATAATTAAAGCAAATAATCAAAATATCAATTCACCCTTGGGTAAGCACTGCCTACCTTGCCTACCCTGACTGCACGTCACTGTAAAATAGAATAACAATACGTCATGATTGTAATTAATTATCAATTACGCGATTACAATTATAATTGACCCCATGCTGATTGCTGTAACGATGGATGCATTACCCATGTCTGTGTCCTTTGTTCTCTCTCTTTCAGCTGGAATTGGCCACAGCGAAAAGCGACATGAACCGACACCTGCACGAGTACATGGAGATGTGCAGCATGAAGAGAGGCCTGGACGTGCAGATGGAGACGTGTCGCAGGATGATCAAAGGTGGCAGGAACTCTCCGTCTGTCAGCTCCGCAGCCAGCAGCGACTCAGGGAACACTGACGAGATCCAGGACGAGATCTCAGATAAAGAGGCTGAGGTTCCTGTCAGCTGATGTAGAAGTAGAGGGACCCTCTTTTCTCCTACTTATCGGCTCCTCTGGCCATGGACCAACTCTGATATGGGTCTACGTGGCTGTGATGTCTGGGTCTGCTGATGCTGACCCAGCCGTGGTGCTCTTTCTACACTTTTCTGTTACTAAAGGAGAACAGAGAGAAAGCTGTGCTCTGTTTGTAACTGTGCCTCCCTCATCCCCATCAAAGCTTCACTGGTTTCTAAAGAGGAAAAGACTGTCACATAAAGTATTTTTCCAATCCTGTTAAGATCATTTTTTATGCTAAATGTTTTCCTTGTTTCCGAACACCAAATCCGACACTTTAGGAGTGAAAAGTAAAAAACATCTATATATTTGAGGAGATTTTCTTTTATTTGGTACCTCCAGTGTTGTTTTCAGTGCAGGCAGGATTCTGTGTTTGCATCCAAATCAAACTGTCCGTAGATTAAAGTTTCCTCTGCCGAGGAGACAAAGACGAGTGCAGACGGATGGCGTTGGAGCTCCGATGGTTTCTGAGGGAACTGTGCAGAGCTGCCAAAGTAAAAGTAGACAGAGAAAAGGAAAGGAGCACATGAATCAAGTTCTATGCAATCCAGCTGTCCTTCTATCTGGACCAGCCTTTATCCTCCTCGATGTTCTGATGAACCACCATTAGCCTTTTTAAGCAAAGCAGGTGTTTTTTATGCTTGGGTTGGTTGAGAAAAAAAAAGTGAGTGTGAGACTTTTTCATTACCTATTGAAAACTGAAGCAGCGCCCTCTAGTGAATTATTTCTTTCAAACATCCTAATATGATCCTTGATGATGATGATACATTAATGCATACATAATTAAAGCCTATTGGAGAACCTTGACATTTTTGATAACTTTTTTCTTACTTTCATACATATGTATATACAGTGGTGCGGAAAAAGTGTTTGCCCCCTTCCTGATTTCTTACTTTTTTGCATGTTTTCCACCCTTAAATGTTTCAGATCATCCAACAAATTTAAACATTAGTCAAAGACAACACAAGTAAACACAAAATGCAGTTTTTAAATGAAGGGTTTTATTAATGAGGAAGAAATAACTCCAAAGCTACATGGCCCTGTGTGAAAAAGTGTTTGCCCCCCAGCTCCTGTTAAAACTGTGGTTGATCACACCTGAGTTTAATGTCTGTAGCCACACCCAGGCCTGATTACTGCACACCTGTTCTCAATGTAGAAATCACTTAAATAGGACCTACCTGACAAAGTGAAGTAGACCAAAAGATCCTCAAAAGCTGTAGACATCATTAAATCTGTAAATCTATCAGTCTGGAAAAGGTTATAAAGCCATTTCTAAAGCTTTGGGACTCCAGCAAACCAGAGTGAGAACCATTATCCACAAATGATGAACTTTCCCAGGAGTGGCCGTCCGACCAAAATTACCCCAAGAGCGCAGCGACGACTCATCCAAGAGGAAGAACCCCACAACAACATCTAAAGAACTGCAGGCATCACTTGCTTCAGTTAAGGTCAGTGTTGTAAAACACTCATTGCAAGTTATCGTAAAAGCTTGAATGCAGTAGTTGCTGCTAAGGGTGGCCCAACCAGTTATTAGGTTTAGGGGGCAAACATTTTTTCACACAGGGGCATGTAACTTTGTTCCTCATTAATAAAACCCTTAATTTGAAAACTGCATTCTGTGTTTACTTGTGTTATCTTTGACTGTGAATGTTTGAATGTTTAAATTTGTTTGATCTGAAACATTTAAGTGTGGAATACATTCAAGAAAAGTAAAAAATCAGGAAGGGGGCAAACACTTTCACACCACTGTATATGTATAAATATATATGTTTGTTTAGATATATAAGGGAAAATGTTTTTGTGTTTTGGACTTAGCATCTTGTTACATTATAGACCCCTTAATGGTCGTGGCTGGAGGCAAAAACAGAAAACGCCACTGGCTAAAGACAGTGGAGGCTAGTAATGTTACAGCTTTAGAATGTTGTGTGTTTGGGTGCCAGAATAGGAGGAATAACGTCAGTCGACGTAAATTCAAGTTTTATAGGATTCCAGCGCACACTTGTGTTCAGAAAAAAGGAAGACAATTGTGGTTTTGCCTCCAGGCTAAGCTCTGTCCAACAAAAAAAATGTCAATGTTTACAGTCAAAGGGTCTATAGACCAGTTTTATTACTAATTATTTTTTTTTTAAATCACATTTTGGGTTTTATTGTTACATATCGGCGTCTAACAAGGCACATCCTTAAATCTCAAATCTTTTAAATTTTCTTTTACATCTCTGGTTTATTTTTAACCATACGTTGCTTTCTGTGTAAACCTTGTGCCGTCCTGTGGCTGAGGTCACTGTCCCAGTCTGAACCTTTTGTTTTTCTTCCTCTGGCTTGATGCAATAAAAACTGTTTCCAGAGGGCTGTGGGCATATGGCTGCACTCCCCACTTGCTTCCTTTCTTTCCAACCCTAAATCTTCTACTTGTAGCAGTTTCTTGTAGTTTCACAGCTCAAGTGTTCAGTGCCTCCTCAGAGAACGTGAGAATAAAAAGCGATGCCGACATGGCACCTTTTGTCAGAATGTTGGTTCAGTTTGTTGGATCAGAGACAAAGTGCTACTTTAATCCTGGACTTTACAAAATGCTGACATACAGTACACTGGCCTTTAGTTGTTTTTTTTTTGTTTGCATGCATGTGGGAAGAAATCAGTCCATTGAATATTTTTTGTATGTTTTTTTTGTTTTTTTTTTTTAAATATTTACCTGAAAAGCTGCAATGCCATGTGTGTTCTATATTTTTGATCCAAACAGTATGTGTCTGAACTAAAATGTTTAATTCTGTTTTAACCAAAAATACAGTTATAATAATCATGCTTATCTTTGAATAATTTAGCAGGGATATTTGTTGTCTAGTGTATTTTTATTTTTTTTTGTTCATTTACTGACCACAACAGTCAGACCAGTAATGTGTAAACACACATTCTGTCATGTAAGAGTCGATATTAAACCAGCTTGATGATTAATGACAGATTAAGAGCCATACATTTACTGACGATCACACCAACCAGCCGACCTAAGCAAACTTCTCTGCTCTCATTCTTTCTATGTCTGGAAAGCTGCAGCCTATGGGTGTGTGTGTCGAGTGGGTGCTTTATTATTTTCAACTTTTTATTATTTAATGCAGGGTAAAAACAAAAATATAATGTAGCTGAGACCTTTCTGAATGTCACTCAACCTGTGCTGTTATAAAGCAAGTTTTTAATAGTTCAATGTGAGCATGTTGTTTACACTGAGCACCATTTGCTCTGTCAATATGTTCTTTGCTTGAAGTCAGATGGGGTAAAAATCCATCATGTGGCATCAAACCGGATTCAGATAACAGCGCTTACATTGCTTTGGAATATTCCTGATTTTATGTACACGCAAAGGATTTATCAGCCTTAACTTCTTTTCAGGGTGTCGTTCTTATCCTGGGTTTATTGATTGATACTGTGTTTTCCAGTGGGTGACGGGCCGTTACAAAGTGAATGTACTCAGTTAACTCTGGAGAACTAAATAAAATGGTGGATTGGACAAAAATAAAATCATTTTTGACTTGATTTAATATGTTGATTTCAGATTTACAGTGTCAAGAGTGATTGTTTGTGATATATATGTGTGTATGTGAGGTGGAGTGCATAAGCCTGTACATTGAGGGAGGGATCACTACAGCTCCCTCACGCAGGCTTTTAAAGTATGTAAATAGGGTACATAATCCTCAGATTCCCCCGAGAATGTCCAGATTAGAAAGGGCGTCCATGTAGTATTGAAAATGTCCTGTCTTTGTTTGGGTCTATATGCAGAGCTGTCAAGCTTAAAGAGTGACAGTGACGTAATTTGACCCATTCTCACGCCACACGACATTTCTCACGCTTATATTTCCCCATTCAATACTCTATTTATTTTTTTTCATGATAATGAACTTTGGTCCTCGTGGCTTTCCGTAGTTAGAGTCACTCTAATTGATTGACCGAGATAACCAATCCATGTCTCCTTGTGACTAAATCTAACCAACCACGGCAGGCATTACGCAATAATAAACCAATCAGAAGCAACGTAAGGCGGGTCTTGACGAGCCGTCTCTAACTAGTAACTTTCATACACAACACGCGTCGAGTCGTCGACATGCTTTCAGAAAGTAAGTAAGTTTCTAGAGGACTGACGCCATCTGAGACAGTATGTAATTTTGTTCAGTTTATATTGCTGTGTGTGTGTTACAGTGTTAGTTTACACATCTAAAAAACTAACATTTTGTGTGTGTGTCTCTGACTCACGTGTGTGTCTATGCTAGACATTAACTTAAATGAATTAAAACTCTTATTCAGCTACTAGCTGTGTTATGAACACTGCTAGTAGCTCAATTGCACTTGTAGGTTATATCAGCATAAATACATAGTAAATGAAACTGTTCTTATTTGATTATTTTTGTATGTAATAGTGTCTTTCGATGAACATTGAGTCTGCTGCTAAGGCATTCCTTCAATCTAAAAACACTTGATATTATAATGTTTTTATTTATTTTTTTTCTTTTACATGATTTGCTTTTTAATGACCTTTCTGTTGCAGACAAGGAGAGCTGAGGTAAAGGTAACACTGCCTTGTGCCACAGTGTTTTAAGCCTTAATGCCTCTGTCATTAAGGTGTCAAAATCTGAGACAAACACCTCCAACATGAGACATGTCCCCAGCTAAATGATGGAAAGTTGGTTGGAATGAAATATTGATAAATAAATGTATTTTATCCAAATTCTTGTTACAGTTTTTATTTTTAATGCATCATATCACTAAAGTCTCACTCTTGCCATTTTCTGAAACTTGGCAGCCCTGATTTATATATATATATTTTTATTATTATCATGCATTGCTTATTCATTCTTTTTTATTTTCAATAAGTAAAAATGAAATGGGTAAATGTTCTGATGTATGCAGTGACGTGCTGTGAGGTAATGACTTCTCTGGATTCAGATTCACACATTTATGAACCCAATAGAAGCTTAAATGCATTTAATTTAAAAAACATAATTTTAATTTGTAAATAGAGAACAGTTATTTCATTGTAGTTTTACTTTTATTCTGCCATTGCAAGATAATTTTCTAGCATATATTGTATGTTCTTGCAGTAAAATGGTATGACTTTGAATGTCGTACCATTGCGTCCCTCCCCTGTTGTGACTGCACGTTACTGGATGTTTGTACAAAGTAAAGTTATAAAGGCATTAACTGATTATCTTGATGAAATTCATACACTCAATTCTCACTTTATTTTTTGGTAATGCATTAAACACATTCTTGTTATATATATGTCCACTACAGGTACCCTTTGAACAAATACTGCTTCATCTGTTCATGATTTCTCAGCCCAGCGCTGCTGTACTCTCTTTTATAGAGCAGCCACGATGGTCATATGGATAAAGTAGAACGTGTGGTACCGCTTCTTTGACCTGGTTTTTTTGGTGGTACAGTGATATGAGAGAACATAACAGATCCAACAGATATTCATGAAGATAAAGATGACCTTTATTAGTCCAACAAGAGGAAATTTACACACATTCAGCAGAAGATAAATGGAAAAAACAAAACAAAAACAGCATAATAAAAAATAGAAGATATACGTATAAATATTTGCACCACCTTTGATGTTCGGACACTAAATAGTCACCAAACGTACAGTCAAAAAAACTTGAAAGATACACAGACAGACAGAGCAATGCATGTCCTATTACTCATCACGTTGTGTTACAGCGATGGTGTTATCAGACACTTGGGCGGGGGGGTGGTGGTGGTGGTGGGGGGGAACTTGGCGTGGTAAGCCAGGGATGTCTCACAAGCTGAGACAATCGCGGTCGCTGCCTTGGGTCGATGTTCAGGCACTGGTTAAGGAAGTCTTTGCATTCATAAGACAGGTGGTCACATGGGGGCTTTCGTTCATTTATGAAGCGCATGGTGTGGAAATTTTCTTCACCGTAGAGGCTGCACAGCATGGCCCCTATTTGCCAAACTGTAGTCGGCTCTGCGCTGTACTGCCCCTGTAGATAGTACTCTGGTGGTGCAAAGTCATAAGCACCAACAAGTTCTGTGTATTGCTTTTCTTGGTTTGATCTAAATGTGGCACAGCCAAAGTCAATCATCCTGATTGAGATGTTTCCTTGGACCAGGGAAACCAAGATGTTATCTGGCTTTAAATCACGGTGAAAGATCCCGTTTCTGTGTGTTAGCCGGGCAGCAGTGACTAATTGCTGGAAGATGGTCTTGGCCTCGTACTCTGGGATCTGTCCCTCACTCATCTTATAGAAGTCATTGAGGTCCATTGCTTTCAAGGGTCGCTCCATAATTATCAGAACTTCATCCTCTAACTCGTAGACATCCAATAGTCCGATGACACCGCGGTTTTCCCAACTGCCATTGCAAAGACCGGCTGCCTGGGCCATGAGGACCACCTCAGATATCTCTTTACAATAGCATCCGTCCCTTTTCACCCACATGTATTGGACTTTGTCAATTGGAATATGCTTAATTGCTACAGGTTTAGAGTCGGAGAGGCGTATTCCTGTGAAGACAACTCCGCTATGGCCTTTGCCGACTGCTTTGAATTCCTGATATTTCTGCTTAAAGTCATTAGTATTCCTGTTGACTTTGACAATGTTTTCCAACTTCATCATTTGTGGTTTTGAGGAGGAGGAGGATGAAGTTTCTTTGAGGCAGACAGGGTCAGACCAGTTCAGGGGTGTCATGGCAGCATTCTTGCTGTCTGTGCTGCTGGTTGCTCCTGATAAGGTGGAGGATGGGTCGTCAATGCTGGACGTGCACGTGTCGTCCTTCAAGCTCTCTGAGGCCCTAACACTTTGGGAGTCCTCTGTTGGGACTTTAAGTGATGACCGTTTAACTTTAATGATTTTTCTATGTTTCTTCTTCTCAAAGCCATCGCTGTCCAAGCAGGACTTCTTTCTGGTTGTTTCACCATGTAACTCTTCTTCAGCTTTCCTTTTCTTGCTCCTTGTGGTTCGAACCATCTTATCCTCAGCCATTTTTATCTGTGTGTCTGTGAGAAAGACCACTTCAAGATGACGAGTGAGGTTTAGTGGGATGGATTCAGTGTGTGGTTTTATGCACAACTGTGAATAATAGATGCTCAAGATGAAAGCCAAAGTCAGCTAGTGAGTCTTCAGGGTGGAACATGAAAGCCAAAAGTAGGAGATGAACGTTCCAGTGTTGCCATGGTGAAGGAAGTCCAAACGTTCTTTTCTGTTTTAACCCTTTAAATTCAGCAAGTGCTATTTATGCTTGGTTTGGAGCATCCGTTTTTCTGCAGCCAAGTCTCGCAGGATGTGATTTCATGGGATTTGCGAGGCTCCTGCCCAAAACAAAGTTCAATTGAAACACGTTCAAAGCGCATTGACCCCCATTTTCCACTGGATGTGGGTCCACTGTGTTACATCTCTGCCACGGCAGCAGATCTGCGACAGTACGGAACCCTTTGCCAGAGATACGCAGGACTTCTATTTCTGGCGAATGCCGGAGCACGACGCAATAACTCAGCACAGAGCAAATACAGTGAAACAGGAAATTAAGCACTTATTAAACATTAAAACATCTGGTTACTTTTCAAAATAAGACTCTTCAGATCACATTTCATCATATTATTTCTTCTCTGTTGGCTGTAGCTAAAAAATGTGGCTAGAACAACAACAAAAGGTAAACTTTATATTTTAATATCTTAAAACGTGTAACAAAAAAGCTGTGAAACTAAATAATGGCATAGATACATATACTGTATGTCTGAAAGTGTTAATGTGTTTCCCCATCACCTCTTTATCATTATTTATTTATCTTTATTAATTTATTTATGTTTCCTCTCCTTTCTCTCTGTTTTCTCTCTTTTTAATTTTTTTTTCTAATTATATACAGTATGTCATTCAGTCTATTATCCTGGCTGTATTAACCACATAAATGCCCGTCTGTATCTGTACTTGTTTGTTAATATTCACTATTAAAAAAAGTTTATAACACTTCCTTTAACTGCATTCTCGCTTTGAGTGTTTTTGAAGCTAAAGTAACTTTAGCTTTATTTTTTAAGGATTTAAAGCGTTTTCTTTGTCATTCTAAAATGTGAAAGATTGAAAAACAGGAAAACTGGCAAATGCAGATTGAAATGAAATGAAATACATAAATATCAAAATAAAAGTGTTGGTTTGCCAACCTTTGCACTGACTAATTGGTCCTCTGTCAATAACTAAGTATTTCCCATACACTCAATTTTCCTTAGTAAAGCAATACATTTTCAAAAAACCAGAAGGATATAGTTGGTTACATGTAGTTTCAATGTTTAAATATGTTTTTTTTTAATTACTTTACTGTTAGTGACTGCAAGTCACGGCTGCTTATGGAGTCGTGTCAGTAGGTTATGATTCTGAATAAGCTTTTTGTTTAATGTGATGAAGTGTAACATCTTCAATGGGTTTGATGCTCATTTTATTTAGTCTATTGGTAAGTAAAGTTTGAAACAATACTCCAGAAAATGTCTTGACACACATACACACACCTGTGAGGTATCCTTAGAAGCTCAGGTTTTGTCCTTTGTCCACACATTGTAGATAAATTAGCTGCAGGTCTGTGAGACGAACCATTAAACAAATGAGAGGATAAACCTGGCACCAGTTCCTCATTCTGGAATGTACACACACACCTCCCTGTCGGACAGTCGGAGAGAAAAGCACCCTGTGCTTCTTGTCCCAGTGAAGCAAACTGTGTTAATTCTGACTTAGTTCTTGTCAAAGTAACGGATTACATTTACTCACGTTACTGTATATGAGTGCATTACAGAGCAAAAGAATGTAGAAACATTTACAGACCCTTTAAAAAAAATAGAATATCATGAAAAACTGATATTTTCCCATGATATTATAATTTTGATAAAGAAGCTACGGAGTGGGCGGGCCGTCCTCTGGCCCTACGTCACCGTGCGGGGAGGAGGAAGTCAGTGTCTCGTCTATAGACACGCCCACTCATGAAAATGCATAAGTTGGTCGCAAATCAGCCTGTTTGTGTAGAGTTGCTCAGAAAGTGACTGTTCAGAGGCTAAAACTCTGTAAAACAGGCGAGTTTTGGAAAATAAACCTCACATACTATGTTTTTGGGGTTCTTAGAACAAATGGAGATGGATGAAAAATAGCATGACATGTGACCTTTAAAGAGGAAAGAGTTCTTTACCCTCAATTTTGTTATAAAGTTTTATGTGCAAAGAGTTTTTACATGTTTGGATTGACATCTGGTAAGCACCTCGAAATAGCCACGGGTTTCATAGAAACTTCTGTTGCTTAGACAATTTATTAAAAAATAAAACATTATTGAGTATGGAGTGAATTGCATTTTGTTTAAATAGACAATTACAGGAATGTTTATTGAGTTTCATACTTGTTTATTTAAAGATTTATTAAGCTTATTTCAGGTGCCATGGTAACTGGGTAATTAAAACTGGATTGGGTTAATGTGAAATACAAATAAGTTATGTTAAAATGATTAAAAGTATAGTTGTTTGAATAAGTAGTTTAAAAATCATCCACATTGCTTAAAAATACCTAGGTTTAATTTTGTTAAAAATGTGTGTTTAAATAGATTATTATAGCATTTGAAATTGTTTGTTTAAGACTTGACAAATAAATACCATACACTCATGTTAATATTGTTAAATATAGTTGTTAAAATGAAAATAAAATACCAATAATTCAATATAATTGATTAAGATTAGAAGTGGAAAACCTTGTTTAGAAAAAAAATGGTACTGATTTAAAATTGTAAAATAAAATGTGATACTTGGAGAAGGTTAGAAAGTTGATAAGCAAACTTTGATTTCAAGGAACTAGTGGTTGTCTGATTGTTGTTGTATTGTGTATTTTCCTTATACCTATAAACAATACTTTGAATAAAATGAAAAAAGTAATTGAAGGTCTGGTTCTTTGAGTGAAGTCCAGTAAACACATCCAGTGAAGAGAAGTTATTTTCAAGTCAAGAACAGCACAAAATGGAGATTGACTTGACAATAATGTTTATTTTTTTAGTTTAAAATGGTAACAGTAATAAATATGATGGAAAAGATCTTGATTAGAACATCAGCTGAAAATACAAGGGTCAGTCTTGGTCCCACACCAGGCGGTAGATTACCAGAAATCATTAGAAAAATTATAGAAATCAATCTATTCAAGAGGCATTAAGAACTGTTTCATTCCATTTATTTACAAAATTAGTTTATTTAAAATGTGTGTTACTCGTTCATTTCATCATTATTCTCTGTAGTTGCTTTTTTCACAGTATTCTGAGCAAAATGTTGTTGTCAGACAAAGGGGGTACTTGGATTCAGAAATAAGAGAGGGGGTACATGAGTTAAAAAAATAAGTTTGAAAACCGCTGAGCTAGTCCTGATGACTAAATTTTGAATAAAACTAGTTTTCATCAAAAGACTAAAATTAAATCAAAAATTGCTGTAAAATGTAACAAAGAAAGTAAATGTGCTACAGTGTATGACAAAGCTATTTTACTGACCCTAAACACAGAGAGAGACACAAGAGTGCTCATAGTAATGGCTGATTAGGGTTATCTTATTAAAAAATATCAAATTCAGATGCTTCAAAAAATGCAACAAACATCTTATACACGGCATATTAAGTTTGCTTTATTAATAAGGGGCATTGTGGAATAAAATGCTTTCAAAGTTATTAACTTTTTGCACAAATTCATCGAACAACATAACACATTTTACAGAATTTAACACTTGAATATTTCTATATGGATTTAAATCTGAATCTAAATTCTCTTATCGCTAAAACTCCAACAGGGAAGAACAATAAGATCTTATTTCACATCTTATCAGTGCCCTGAGCGTCATCTGCTTTCTTATCCCTCCACCTCCAGAAACACAATCCTTTTGGCCACTTCCTGTTCGCCGTATTTTTCCTGTAAGCCCCGCCGTACCTCGATGTTGGCCGACAGTAAACCTGCGTCGTCATAGCGATTCCAAAAAGGTCCAGAAACCTGAGAGGGCTTCAGAAGAAGGTTTTGTGCGGCAGAAAAGTCACCACTGGTTTTCAGCAAAGCTTTGGTCACGGTAGCTAAATCCTGTGTGAGGAAATAGAAGTGGTTAGAGTAGAGCTGGACGATATGGACCAAAACGCATATCGATATTTTTTCTCAAAATGGCGATATACGATATAAATCTCAATAAAGTCTCACCAGAAAGATTTTGTACGGATTCTAATGTGCAGTTCTTTGGCTGAAAACAATAACAAGAGTGTGTGGATAGCAAAAGAAAATCGCTATGATGATCAGCTGTGGTGTGGAGTTTGCGTCTATAGACACGCCCACTTACGCATATGCATGAAGGCCTCCAAAACAGCCTGTTTTAAGAAGCATCATTAAACTGAGTTTTCAAAAGGCTAAAACTCTGGAAAACAGACAAGTTTGGAGAATAAAACTCAAATATTATGTTTTTGGCGTATGGAGATGAGTGAAAAATAACATAACACAGGACATTTAGGGCAATTTCAGGACTCATTAGCACCATCTAGCAACTTTCCATGGTTTGAACTAGCTTAATGGCATTCACTATGGGCTCTATTTTCCCATGTGCGTAAGTCCAAAAAGCCGTGTTGCAGCGCTGTTTTTGGCTGCACGCTATTCTCCCCCTGTACTTAAGTCAGTCGCTGTGCGCCTTCATCCTAGTTACGCACTGTGAGTGGAGCAGCCCTGAAATGTGGGTGTTCCCATTCAAATCTGGCTTTACGCGCATTCTCCCGTGTGCGCGAGTCCTTTTCCTCATACACGCTTCTAACCCTGAAATAAATGCAGCTGTGATCACAGCTGCTGCTGCACAATTAATAAAAACTCTGACAGACTTCTGTCCACGTTGGTCACAGTGATTCAACTATTTTCATACTATGTCTAACGTAAAGTCACTGTTTGATCCACTATAGAGTGAAACAAGCTGTCATATGCAGATGAGGATTGACCAGAAACTGTTCCCACACATATTTTAATGAGGCTCAGCTCAGGTCGCTTTAAACAGTTTATATTTAAAACTGCGTATTGGGGCGGTGTTTAGCTCAGTGGGTAGAGCGCCCGCCCCATGTACAGAGGCTATAGTTCCTCACCTGCAGCGGGTCCAGGTTCGATTCCCGGCCTGGGACCCTTTCCTGCGTGTCATTCCCTGCTCTCTCTGACCCCTTTCCTGTCAAGCAACTGTCATATAAAGGCCACTAGAGCCAAAAAAATAAAAAAAAAACAAAAAAAAAAAAAAAACTGCGTATTATGGAAGCCATAGCAGTTTCACAGCAAACATCCCTCTGTGTTAAAGCAGGACACTCTGGGTTATTTCCTCATATCTCCAGGTCATCTCACTCGATCACGCTTTACAGCGATGATGATGATGATGATGATGATTAAGGACAGAGATTTTAACTGTGACTCTGACAGAATGCGGCCGATCTTCAGTCAGACTGCAACAATCTGATCAAATCAACCTGTTACATTGTTTATCAATGAAGGCTTTTCAAATGAAAAGTAAACATTATCATTGTCACAGATTTCAATGACATTTACAAGAGTTGAGAAAACTCCAAGTTCCGTGATTTCGAGACAGCCCAAAAAAATTACATCACTGCCTCCTTTCCTTTAGCCCGCCTTCATTCACACATAAACGCTTTTTGACTCCTTACGCGTGGTGGGCGTATCAGCAGCCTGGACCAGAGAATACGTGTAGAAGAGAAGCGTGTAACTGCAGGCGCGCAAAAAAGCGCTTAAGTCCAGATGGGAGAATAGACCAATTTTTGGCTAAACCACAGTGTCTTTAAACACAAACTCCTCCTAGAGCATTCATAACAAGTTGGAGACAAATCATGTTTAAAACAGTGAGTTTTTACCACATTGCCAGGTTTACAGAGGGTGCTAAAGTTGCATTCATTTTAAAACTGAATATTTTGTAATAACACACAATACAATATCAACCACTTTGGGCTTTTTCTGCTATAAGGGACAGCATGTGTGTGTGAGTTCTACTAGTGTGGCTTGTTTAAGGGAAGGTCTGAGTTAGAACACAAAATACATCTAATGTGCTTTTCATGCTGTTCTGAGAAGTAACAAAAGCAGTGACTCCTAAAATCGAGCATTTCAAAACAACATGAGCTATAAAATAAAGATATTGTTATATTGTCATTTTCAGTTTCGCCAAAAACAAAATCTTGATATATCTTGAATCACAATGTATTGTGCAGCCATAGGTTAGAGATGATTCAACAATATTATAATTAAAGGTAATACATACAGTAGCTCAGAGCCTCACCTGGTCTGTGAGTTTCATCAGTTCTCTGATTCTACTCATGTCTTCTTCTAACTGACTCTGAGTCAGAGACAAAGCAGCAGCCTCTTCTGTGGGCGGAGCTACTGGGTGATCATCACTCACCACCTCAGCCTGGGATTCACTGTCGAATATGAATAAGTGAGCTTTGGATGCAGACGGTTCAGCGGCGGCAGGTTGAGGGTGTTCTGCCTTTGACACAGAGATGCTGCTGGAGGCCTCAGGCTCCGCCTCCTCATCAAGCTCCACCTCTTCCTCCTGCTCCGCCTCCTCCTCCTGCTCCTCCTCCTCCTGGATCTTGTCTTCCAGTTCTGGTTCAGACTGTGGGGTGGAAATAATGGGGGCTTCTGTCAACATAGCAACCCTTTTAGAAGGACTTTGAAGATCTGAGTCTTCATCTTTGTCGAGCTATGAGACAAAAACACACACACATGGAAAGGTTTCATTTATTCAGACAATTGTTCCTCAGGAAATCCACTTTGATCTCCTGATATGTTTCGATTGTCAACCGCTCGTCTTCGTCAGAGGCGTCTGCTGATCGAAGTTTTCTTGACTTCTACATAATTCCAGCTAGAACTGCTTGATTATAGAATACATTATAAAAGATCACGATATTTTAGTCATAATTGAAGTCACGATTATTCTAACGATTATTTGTGAACCAAAAAGTGAGTCATTTTTGTACAAAACAATGTAAAATATGTTCTTCAAGAGAATTTGATTAGCCTTGCTTGTTTACCAAGTGTTTTTACGAGCAACAAACTTCCTTGTGTTAGCCTGCATGCTAGCTTTAGCTTTAAGAGGGGCAGGGCATAAGAGCTGGTATTCCTGTGCATTAAACAACTCAAAGATAATAATCGTTTTTTCTCGTGTGTGCCAAGCTTTATTATTTTTAGAAACCCTCAATCCTGGAAGTTAGTTTTATTTAGCAAATAAAACATTATGTATAATCGAAGAAAAGGAAAATAAATTAATTAATAAATTAAAAAAAAAATATATATATACACACAGCATATATTTTTTAAATTAATAGTTTTTTCTCGATTATGTTGCTTTTGTAATCATTGAGTTTAATCTAAATCATAATCGAATTTCAATTAATTGCACAGCCTTAATTAAAGCAACATTCTTTGAAAAACACTGAGGAAGACTGGCAGTTGGTAGTCGACACATGTCAGGAGATCAAAGTGGATTTCCTCAGGAGTAGTTGCCTAAATAAATGAAACCTTAACATATATTATTCAAAAAGAAGAAAAAAAGAAACTAGTTGGAAACACAAATGCAGTTCTTAAATAATTATGTTCAATTATTATTCACACAATCCTGTAGAAATACCTCACTCTCGTCGTCAAACTCCATTGCAGCCAGTTCCAGAATCCCCAGCTGTCTCTTCTTCTTCTTTGTCTTTGATGGCGCTGAAACAGAATGAGCCGTGATACAGAGATGGACGGTTTAATTTGAAAGACCGACAGGAAGTGATCTGTGCCACTGTTTCATTCCACAAACCTGTGTTTGTTGTTTCTGGGTTTAGAACATCCATCGTCTCCTGCTGCGTCTCTGCTGCATCGTCTGCTCTGGGTTTTTTGGTCAGTGGCTGCTTTGTTGTTGTGCATTCTTCAGGAGAAGCCGTCACAGGTGCTCTGGTTTTCCTTGAGGTTCGGGGCGATGGTAGGGGTGAGCTCACTGGGGTTGAAGACGAGGAGTGGTTTCTGAGTCTTCTGCTGTAAGGTTCAGGAGGGGATAAACTCTCTTTGAGCTGCCTCTGTGTGATTGGCCGCTGTGGTGTCTCCATGGTGGGAGGGCCTTTCTGTTTCTCTTTTATCTTGGTGGAAGGTGAAGCTTTGATCAGAGTTTCACATTGACTTGATGGAGAATCCTCATTGCTGTTGTCTATTTGTGTTGTCGGATCAGGATCTTTGTCTGGTTGTGATGCTTCAGATGTAACGAGTGTCGTTTCTGTTTCAGCTTCTTCAGCAGGTTCAGTCATTTGGACTGAGAACGTTTCTGCTGCTTCTTTGGGCTCCTTCTCCTTCTCAAGCACTTGTGTGGATTCTGTCCTCCAGTTCTGCTCTCCATCCTGTGGATTCTAAATAAAACTCCTCATATGTCCACATTAAATTATAGGTAACACATATTCACAATATCTGCCTCTGTACCTGTATTAGCTCCTGGTTTGAGAAACAAGTATGAAGAGAAACATTGTCATCATCATCTTCTTCTTCTGTGGAAGCTTTCTGAGCGTTTGGATCTTGATTTCCTTCCATCTGAAAGCAACAGTTTCCGTCTAATATTAGTAAAACTACCAGGTGTGTGTTTCATGTTGAAATTAACCACAGCATTATGCCTTATAGCAGGGGTGTCGAACTCAATTTAGTTCAGGGGCCAAATACAGACCAGTTTGAGCTTAACTGGGCCACAGATTTTAGGTGGGGAAAAAGAGCAAATTCCATATTAAGTATATCAGTCCCTGCAGGAACTTCACTTAAATTTCCCTGATTTTGGGAATTTGGGGAATTTTGTGGAATCATTTGAGGAAAATTAGCCAGATTTGAGAAGAATTTAGTTCTTTCAACAATTTGAGATTAAAAATGACTGACATCATGTGATATAGGAACTAAAAAATATTGTGGATTTCAAATTAATTTTTGTATTTGGAGGGGTTGAGATATCTACAACTGAATTAGTTGGTAATTCACAAAATGTTTCGTGTTTTTTTCTATCATTTTTACCTTCCCATCCCAAGTGGGCCGGGCCTTGACCTTAACACATGTGTGTTGTCTTTCTTTTTCCAGCCAAAATAATTCTCAATTTTGGCATGGACCTGACCCCTAGACCTTTGAAAGTGTGCTGTGGTATCTGATAACCAGTTGTTAGATAGATGTCATTAAGACAGCTCTGGGGTGAAGCATTTAGAAATCCTACCTGCTAGTCAACTAGCATGCAAAAATGTTTAAAGTGGATTATTATTATTATTACAACAGAATCTCAAAGTTGTCACGTTCCTTAACCCAGAGGTTCTCAACCCAAAAGTGAGTCAAGAACCTCTTTTCAATGAGTCACAGGCAGTTGCCTTGGCAACAACAAGCAGGGTTCCCACACTTTTTTCACAAATTTCCAGAACTTTTCCAAAATATCTGACCAAATTTCCATGACTCACTATAGTTCTGAACCACTAAGATCTATTCATGACCATTAGAGCGCAAAATTGAGCGGGCCATTCCAGTGTACTAGTGTAAGCGAGCAGAGGTCTGCAAGTGTGGAAATAGGCTAGATTTCCACATTTTATTTCCTAAACAGTTAAATTATTCCATGACTTTTCAAGACTGGAAAATCGTTTTTTCAAATTCCATAATTTTTATAGGAATTTCATGACCGTGAGGACCCTGAACAAGGGGATCTACAGTCTTAATTACAGATGATCTTTGGCTGCTGCTCGATCACACTACTAACACTAGAGGGCAGTAATTTGTTACTTTTCTTTCAGTAAAGTATTTTTTGCATTATATATAACGTAAATATAAGAAACGTAATTTTTTTATACACTGTATATTGCCTTTTTACAAAAATCACTTTAGGTTAAACACAGGTTATGGATTTTTGGGTAAAAACTTCCACTTTTAAACTTCATATTTGTGCATGAAGTCACTTTTTAGAGCCGAACTTTCATTTTTCTTTAAAAAGCTGATGCTACCAATTTGTCATGTGCAGTATTTATCTTGTGCTCACTAAGATGATGTAAAGATTTAAAAAATGTTTTAATATGTAAATGAAAGATTGAGTGGTCAGCTAAAAATATACACTAAAAAGTCTGGGAATTTAAATTCAGGGATTCATTACTTAAAATAAGCAAAACTACAAACCAGCAGAACAGGGAACATTTGGCTTATCAAGATTTTTTAAAACAAGTGAAAAAAGAGTTTAAAGGATGTAAAATACTCTTACACAAAATCTAAATAGTAAGTAAAAAATCAGAAGCATTTATTGCCCAAATGTAAGATGTTACCAAGACATATTATTAAGATTTCCCTTTTGGCAGAGTAGGAGAGCAACATAAAGTCATTATTATAAATAATCGATTAGGTGATATATCGCAATATTTCACCGCCCGATTATTTCATCGACCCAAAACATTTCCAAGTCGATTTTTTTTAAGTCATGTTTTTCAACACAAAACAACATTTATTTGCACCACCATATGCATAGCACGTAAACGCCCGGTCACTCAGTGTCAGTAAACCACATCAGACCTTGTTAAAACTACCTTCACTCCTCAATGCATTTTAGCTTGGAAGATGATTGCACTTTATTTTCATAAAACATAATGGGCACTTTTATAGATGTACAGTATGTGGTTACCTTTTTTATAAACGGTTGATAAACAGTTGGATAAAAATACCCCTTGTTTTTTATATTGGTACTTCAATTACAGTCGGTTACCATTGACTTATTCTTGCAATAAAAACAAGAAATAAATTGTATTTCATACCATTTTGTACTTATAATGGTAAAATTTATAATTTTGATATTGTGATGTATATCGCATTGTTTAGTATCGCGATATATCGTATCGTAATATGCAAATCGTGAATCATATCGTCAGATTCATGGCAATGCTCACCCCTACTATCACACATGCCTATCTCCCTTCTTATTACCTCTGGATGATCTTCTTCTACCTTCTCGTCATCGGGCGTTTTCTCCTCCTCATCCTCTGTCAGATTTTTAGCTAGCTGGGACTTGTAACGGTGTTTCATGGACTGCCAGCTGTGACCAGTCACGCCCTGTTTCTTCATCTCTTGCCACAACGTGTTCCCTCCGGTTCTTGCCCTGTGCTTGCTAACGTAGTTCAAAATGGCAGCATCATCCTCTGAGGTGTAGGGCATCCTGCCTGATTAAAATAGGATGATGAGTACACATTTTGTGAAAGTGATTGAATGTCCATAAAGCATAGCGTACCACCAGAGGGTCTAGGTGAGATGTCTTTGCTGCTGTGTCTGCTTGAGCGTCTCTGGATGACTTCAGGATTCAGCCTGTAGCTCTCTGGATCTAGCTGCTCATTCTTCTCAACACAGTCTTGAATGTACTGAGTGGATACATACCTGTAAAAAAAAACATCTCACCATTAAAATGCATTTTGTACACAAACACATCTTTCCTTAAGAAGGACTGTACGAGTCTCTCTTATGAACAAAGCTGTACAGCTACAAGAATGGCTAACTACAGACTAAACGCTATCTAATACTGGGGTCACCAACATGGTGCCCGTGGGTCCCAGGTAGCCCACATGGACCATGTGAGGTGCCCTTAGCCCTGGTCTAACAGCAGCACCATTAATAAGTTAACTCCGTCTAAAATCTGATTTATTAGGCTTCAGTCTGACTGTGACAAATATAAATTCAGATGAAAAATGTAGTCAGAGCGTTAACACTGTTGCACCTGGTAAGTTTTTGTTTTAAATTAACCGTCTTTAAATGTTTACTTTCACTGAAACAACAAGACAAATTAGTTTAAGTATCACATATGGGAATTCATTAAAGATGCTGCAGATTTGGTGTTTAGATTGTGATGTTTTTTCCTAGAAAAATAACATAACATGAAAAAAAGAAAGTGGAGTTTAAAAAAATCTTACATACAGTAATTGTTCAATTGTAAGAACACGTTTGGGTTAGTAAAAGAGTATTTAATGGTTAGTAAAATAGGAACATGATATATCCCTATGAAATGTTTCAGAGGTGTTATTTTGAAATTGAAACAATGGCATAAATTAAGAGAAAAAAAAAGTTACATGTTTAAACAAGTATTTTTTTTTTTTACTTTTTAAGTGGATGCTAAGTCTTCTTTCATTGTCTTTCCCTCAAATTAAAGTGAAACTGGGGAATTGTAGCAGTATTTCTGTGTTTATCTGTTTAACTGGTAGCCCTTCGGATTATTTCAGTAACTTTGAAGTAGCTCATGGTTTAAGAAAGGCTGGTGACCCCTGATCAAATAGAACATTCCTGCTCACCCACCAGTGGACAGTAGATTCAGGAATACTGGTTTTCTCCTCAGGGTCGATCAAAAGAATGGCTCCAGGCTGCTGGACGTTACACAAAGTGCCTCCTCCAGCTGTGATGAGGGGCTGATATCTCCGTTTAATAGGACCGGGTCGTAGATAAAAGGACATGGGGTCACCATCCACAGTCATGAAGAGGACTGGGGACACTGAAGACAGGAGATCGTCCTTTTGCTTGCCTGGCATGTTTGAGATGTTCCAGCTGCAGGTCAAGATGTAGTGAAGCAATATTAATAATAACGTCTTTTTTTTATTTGGATCACTGGTCAAAATATAATATTTTAAATTAGAGGGTCTAGATTCAAGATTCAAAGTGTTTATTATCATGTGCACAGTAAAGAAACATGTTTCCCTGCACAATGAAAATACTATTTTGCTCACCACACTGGATGCCAAAAGAAAAAATAAAAATAAAAATAAAAATAATAATAATAATAATAATAATAATAATAATTTGAAAAAGAACAACAAAAACAAATAGAGAAAAGTATAGTAACAATAATAATAATAATTAAAAATAATAATAATAATAAAGACAAATATAAATATGTACAAGATATGTCATGTTGCACTGTTTGTATTGTCCTGCATTTGTTTTTGCATTGAATACTGTGCATTACTACTTCATGTACATTCTCCTTTAGTTTAGTTGTATGTCCCTCCGTAAATTTGATTATGTTTTAAAATTGTGTTTGTTAAATGTTGTATCATTTGTACAAAGGGTCTGAGAGAAAATCTACTGTATCATAAATCATTCTCCTTTTTTACCTGCTTGTGTTTTTTTTGCTTTTGTTCTTGATGTTGTTAGGTCAATTTTAGTTGCTTATCTAAAATAAAATAAAATAAAAATAGTTTGTGATGCAAACCATATCAATCAAAATTGTCATTCCACGACAGTAACTATCATACAGTAGTTGCTATGGTCAATTGGCAATTTTAGCCGTGCTAAGCTTCTTAAAGTACAGTCAGGCTGTGGAGAAAGCTACTGTAAATTCTGCACAGAGAGTCCTTTATATTTCACAACACAAAAGCAACAAACAAGTTAAGAAAATACACTTAAATACTCACTGTTTTTGTTGACTTTTTTCACTCAGCTTTCCCGCCTGACTACTTCCGGTTTTCTTCTTCTTCGTGGACTTCCGCCCACACTGTGTGGCTACACTGCCCCCCTCTGTTCAAGTGTAGGCTTACACATGATATTTCAAACTCTGTTTCAAATTACTATTCTTTATCTACCAGAATGCGTTTTGCAGTTTGGTTCATATGCTTTAGGTAATTGTAAGGATTGAATTTTCATCGATGAACCAGATGCAGTGAATGAACAAAAGTAAAATCTAAATTAAAACTATATTTATTGACAACTAGACCTGGGCAATATATATCGAGATTCAAGATTTTTCGAGTTTTCTATTTTGGCGATACAGAAAATTACATCGCCTATATCAATATGTTTTTTTTTTTTGTTTTTTTTTAATTTTATAGCTTATTTTGTATTAAAATACTTGTTATAAGAGTTGCTGCTACTTGCTACTTCTCAGAACAGCAGAAAAAGCACAGTTAGGTGGATTTCTGAGTGCGTCCTAACCCAGACCTTCCCCTAAACAAGCCAGACTACAAAACTCACTCACATGTGCTGTCCCTTAAAGGTTAAAAAGACTAAAGTGCTACATATTGTGCAGCTGTTTGTTAATAAATGTGCCTATACGTGGCATTTTTCATCAGCAAATTTAACCCAGAATTGTCTTGCTGCTATTTTTAGAAAAAATATTGAGATATGAGTTTTGGTCCATATCACCCAGCCCTAGTGACAACCCTATTAAACATCCTCGCCTTTTTTTTTTTTTTTTTTTTCTTTTTTGGCTGCATTTGCAGTCGTTCTTGATCATTAATCTAGAACCCTCACCACATTTCACTGATTCTACAGATCAAACTGCCAGATCACAGTTTTAAGCCTCGAACCTACTTACACACCCTGTCATGGGTTCTAACCACTGTAGATTCATACATTTTTGTATGTATTATGAAAGGCCACACTGTGGTTCCGTAGTCAACACCTCTGCCTCCTTGCAAAGTTTATGATAAAGTTAAAGATTGTATGTTATTCAGTGTTTTTTTTTTTCTCTTGGATGCTGTTTTCTTTAAAACTCTCTGAAAAGATGTGCATTAGTTTGATGCCATTTTGCAATATGGCCATGTGAGGGATAGTGTGAATGTGATTGTCCTGTGTGACATTGGGTATAGCACATGTGTCAAACTCAATCCGACCCTTTGGAGCAGCCAATTCGGCTCGAAGGAGAAAGTAAAAATGATAGAAAAAACATGAATCATTGTGTAAATGAAACTCAACACTCCTGGTGCCTATGTCACATGATTGCAGTCATATTTAGCGTTGAAAAAACTCAAAATTCTTATAAAATCTTTCATTATATTGTTTACTGGAATATTACACTATAATGGTGTCACTGGTAAGAAAGACCCTATTTTTTGTTTACAGAAAGCACTATTGGAGATACTTATCAATTTACATTGGTATGTTGACACATATTTACAGAAATGTTGCACTAAATTAGTGTCACTGTTCATAGGATACTCTTTCAATGTATTGTCTTTCAGACATATAAAATATAAATTGTATTTTTTCCACTTAATCTTCTTTTTTTCTTGTTATGTCATAGATTATCATAGATTGATTTCTGACCAATATATCAATAATCACAGTATCGTCATATCGTGAGATAATCGTTATCGTGAGCTTTGTATTGCGTATCGTATTGCATCGTGAGGTACCCAGAGGTTCCCACCCCTAGTTGGGACTGATATGTATCACTTATTGCTGGAATATTGTCAGTTTCTTACATATTCTGCATTTTATGCATACGTAGAAGTGCAAACTGGGGCACAATTATGTTGAAATTACTAATTTTCCTGCATAAAATCTGTGGCCCACTAGAGATCAAACTGCTCCGTATTTGGCCCCTGAACTAAAATGAGTTTGACACCCCTGGGGTATAGAATATAAATAATCATACTGAATGTGTGAAGAGCATCATTAGACATCAGAAGGTAACTTTTAATTGGAAAACATTAGATGAATCAGTTATATACTCTTATTGGTGTGCATACATGTTTTTGCTGTAATTACCTACATACTGTATAGCCTATAGTATGTTATATTTTCATTTTAAAATGAAATGGCTGCTCACATGCCGAACAAAAATATAAATTTCTCGATTGATTAAGGTTTTCAAAATAAAATATCCCATTTTCATTCCTTTATGTCACTATAAAACAACGAAATTCAATGATCACTTAACATTAAGTTCACGAGGCTGAAGGAAGGAATTGGGCTGCCTGTGTTTATAGGATCAGCAGCTCTGACTCTGCCTCCCTTTTACACTCCTGACACACACACGCATGCACACACACACACACACACACACACACACACACACACACACACACACACACACACACACACACACACACACACACACACACACACACACACACACACACACACACACACTCTCATACTATTGTTATTGGCCTCCATTGTTTGTTCTCCACCTTAGCTCAACCAGCTGAAAAAACACAATAGTTGCGTTGCTGCAACTCCTCCAAATCAAAAACAGATCATCAATAATAATTATAGATCTGCACTGAAAATACATATTTTCAATAGGTTGATTGCAGTTCATAAAAGAACCTCCTCCTCTCATTCCTGATTCATAATCACCATGAAATGTTAAAGGTTTGTGTTTCATTCCTGTTAAGTGTTTCCCTTCAGAATGAGCAACATGTTAAAACATTATGGCCAGGGAGGGTTCAACACAGCCACCCACTTTATTAGGTGACTAAACCACTGGTTCTGTCCAGTCAGCAGAGGGAGGTATCACACTAACTTAACTATAAATCAAACTGTGCTTACATTATTCCTCCATTGTTGACATAAAGGATAGTTCCAAGTGAATAATTGCATGAAAAAACAGTCTTACCCAATAGAACACACTTGCAGCACCATTACGTAATGTCTTTACACACAGTTTTCACACAGATCGAGACTTGACATTTGGATGTTTTGCTATGTCCCTGGCAGGCTGACATCCTCCCTGTTGGACAAGTTCCTCTGGTGCAAATAACGAGTGAATCCCAGGCTAAAGAAACCCAGGTCACTCTGCACCTATATGGAAACTACTACGGATAATATAACAAATTCCTTCAGAGGAAGCAAAATAAAGGCTAAACACTGGCCTTTAAATGTTCTTTAATCAAGGATGACAAAGAAGTAAAAAAATAAATTAGGTAAAAACATTTTAGTTTGAAATATGCAGTATGTCTGAAATAATAATAGCTGCACAATATAATAATAATTAGTATATTGCCTATATTAGCTGTTAAGAGGTTTTCCAGTTACCGGTAGTGTTTTGGTTGAGACGCTGGCATTTTGATCACTGGTGGTTAGCTATAAATAGCTGAAAAATAGTCAGTGAAAGTGACCAAGTAATGTGATTAAGTGTTAAAAGCTTTGCCTTCAAACATTCCTTTTTCAAAGTTTTTTTAATTTATTTACCAAAAAATCCTTTGTCTGAGATTTGACCAGGAAATGATCATGATGGCAACAGTTAAGGAATACAGCAGGAATACAGCAGGCAGTATGTTTTTTTTAATCTCCTGACATGTTTCCACTTTCAACTGCCAATCTTCCTCAGAGGAGTTCTGCTGGTCACCTTTGATGGTTCCTTTGAAGTTTCACTTAACTTCCATGTAATAGTTCCAGCGAGATTCATTTTGTCTTCTTTGTTATCAGCATGTTAAGTTGAGGTTTCCTTTATTCAGACAAGGTTTTTCAGGAAATGTTTATCTCCTGACATGTTTCGACTGTCAACTGACAGTCTTCATCAAAAAAAGTTCTGCTGTTCGCATTTGATGTTTCCTTTGAGTTGCCTTGTGAATGAAATGCACTATACAAATACATTTGCCTTGCCTTCCCTCTGAAATTTCACTTGACTTCTTTGTAATAGATAGTTAACGAAGACTGGCAGTTGACAGACGAAACATGTCAGGAGATAAAAAAAAAAATCCTGAAAAACCTTGTCTGAATTAACAACACAACAACTTAACATACTGTAAAAAAAAGAAGACGAAATGAATCTCGCTGGAACTACACAGCAGGCAGGTCAGTGAGAGGACATTTAAAAGTAAAAAGCCTTCAGCAAGAAAAAAAAAAAAAAAAAATACATTTTGTTTGGAAGTACTGTAATATTTGTTTTCTCATCTTCTGACCTGCTTTTTTTAGGGTTGTGAAGGTCTGCTGGTTCCTATATAGCTTGAATCAGGCACTGATTAATGGCAGAGGGTACACCCTGGACAGGGGGCCAGTCCATCACACGGCAAATACAGACAAACCTTAAACTGAAAACGCACAATGGTTGATTTTTGTGACATTCCTTAACATTTCAACTTCCTCTTTTTGTTTTTTGTTTTTCTCTTTTTTTGAGCTTACTCGTGTATATTCCTTCAGAATCAAAATCAGAATCAACTTTATTGGCCATGTATGTTAAACACTGAAGAAGTTTGACTTGGTGAACTGTGCTCTTTCCGAACAATTTAAACATTAAATAATAACAATCAACTAAGTATATAATCAGTAATTAAAGACTAATATGTACGACTAACTAGGATTATATATAATAGGATAATAGAATAATAGTGCAGTGGTGAGTAGCGCAAAAGGATGATTAATTAAACATCAGTTAATTCTTTTTGGTATTTACAATAAAGAGTGAACTTAGATGAACATTTAAATTAAATAATATACATACAGTATATGTACTGGTTGCTAGGTACCTGATTTCCATCATTCCGAAGTTTGAGAATAACTGCTTGTTAAACACAATGGCTGGTACGAGTCATACCTTCACTGAAGTTTCAAAACGAGTTTAATGCTAAAAGTGCAAGTCATATGTTCAGCCGACCAACGAGCAGGTTAGTTTCTGTACTGTAGCTAAACCCACACAGAAAAAAAAGGTGGCCCAATTATTTGTTTCCACTTTCCCGTTCTCATACCAAGACACTGTATAATTTGTGCAGTTGCGTGACTTCACTTCAGGAAATACTTGTTCCCCTAAACAAACGTTGTGACTATACTGCCATACGACAGTCTAACATGTACAGTTTTAATATCAATCTTTCCTTTCTCCTAATCTGTTTTTCAACGCTACAGAATCCTCAGTAATAGTTTACCTCACGTGATGTAAGTCAAATTCACACGCTTTAGTCTTCAGTGGTTGATGAATGACACTGAAGAGACAGTGGAAAAACTCCACCTGAATCTACGATGTGTTGACAGCTGCCCTTCAGGCTAAAATAACTAACTGTTGGTATGAAATTAGTCAAGTTTGAGCTTTTGTAGCTTGTCAGAATAGATAAATGTCAGATAGTGGAGCCCAGAGCTCACAGTAAACATGGTGATGCTGCTTTTAGTTGTTATGCTGCAAAGAAGTGGAACAAACTGCCAGCAGAGCTGAAGTCAGCATCTAATGTGAACATTTTTAAATCAAAGTTAAAGGCACTTTTTTTCTCTACTGCATATGATTGAGAGAGAGATTTTTAGTCATGATGATTTTACTGATGATTTTAATTGATTTTACTGATGATTTTAATTGATTTTACTGATGATTTTAATTGATTTTACTGATGATTTTAAATGTTCTTATTGATTTTAAACAATTGAATGTTTTATCATGTAAAGCACATTGAGTTGCCTTGAGTATGAAATGCGCTATACAAATAAATGTGCCTTGCCTTGCCTTGCCTTTACTTTCAGACAGTTTCATTAATTCATCTTCCGACGTACTCATACCTGTTCTGGGTGCAGATAGAGAGAGACACTGAGGAAAAGTGACATAACATAAAATAAGGATATAACAATTAAGAAAAACATATAATAGGAGGATATTTAGAAGATGACTTTAATGTTTTTTTTTACGAAAGTGTCTATTTGTACAGATGACGTACGGACAACCCCTGGTGCTATTGGTACGGTTACCGAAGTACACGTACGTAGCATTTTAGGGTTAGGATTAGGGTCAGGATTAGGGTTAGGATTAGGATTAGGGTTAAGGTTAGTGTTAGGATTAGGTTTAGGACTAGGTTTACGTTATAACCCAATATTGCAACAATTATTATGGTTAGGGTTAGGTTTAGTCTTAGTCACGTAACCTAAACTGACCAATGACTGACCTATCACTGACCTAAACTGGCCAAATAGGGGTAGTGAGTACAGATAGAATGTCGATATATTGATACGACAATCATATGGCCACTCCCTTTTTACTCCTGAGAGACTGGAAAAGTTTTCCTCACTTAAACATTTCACAACATGAATTCCTAAAGTGTTTTCTAAGCTATAACACAAACAGAAGTCATGTTTCTAAAGCAATAGTCATCTCACATCAGCAGGTGTATCATTTCAGCACTTGTACAAGGACACACACACACACTCACACACACACACACACACACACACACACACACACACACACACACACACACACACACACACACACACACACACACACACACACACACACACACACACACACACACACACAAGGTATTACACAAGGGGGAGGGGAGTGGAATTCTTCTTCTTCCAGCACTAAAACAAAAGGAAATAAAAACATAGGGAGACAAAGCTGCTGTTTCTTAAGGAACTCAAACAAAAACAAGAGTTCCTTACATAAATCAAACACTATCTTTGGACGGAGGAGAAATTCACGCTCTGAAAAGGATTTGGCAGATCAGCTCGGGGGGATCTTGGCAACAGTTGGTCAGCAGAGACCCTCTGCAACAAAATAAGGATATGCTGACTTGACATAAGGAGCACATTTAATTACCATCACCATCAAACATCCAAGAGAAGGACTACCAGGCACGGAGCCATTCAACCCCTCCCCTTCTCGCCACACACACACACGCACACACGCACACACACACACACACACACACACACACACACACACACACACACACACACACACACACACACACACACACACACACACACACACACACACCAAACCTCTGCCAAGTCAATGGCTTATTTTAAGGGACCAAACTTCTACTTTACTTGGCTTCTTTCTCACATCCTGCAGCCTTTTCTCCGAGCATTCCTTCCCTGCATCACAAGTCCAACATAATCAACTTGAGCAGATGATCTTGTTTCCATCCAGAACAATGTGGTAATAAAATGACACATTTTGACCACAAAAGTACTGTTTTGTCGAAATGTCATATGACTTATGAAGTAATACATTACTGTAAATAATATCAGTAGAATATTACTGAGATTAGAGTGTTTTTGGACACTAGTAATTACAGCAGCAATGTCAGTTACTATAAAAGGCTAAGGGACAACAAAAAACCACAACTTAACTTACATAAGCCTACTAACTAGCATGAGGTTCAAAGTGAAACCAACAGAAACATATACAGTAGCTGCATATAGACAGCGTAAAACACAGAGTTAACAGTCAAACGAGCAATGGCTAATAGTTAGCAGCTTATCTTATCAGAATCAGAATCATAATTTCTTTATTTTTATCCCAGGGGGAAATTGCTTTGTTACAGCCGCTCAAGAAAATATCACAAATAAAAGAATAAACGTTAAACAAAGACAAAAGAAACAATAAATGTTAAATAAGTGTATAATTAAGTAAGACTGTTAAAAATAAGGATAATTATCTATCTTGCTAGTAGGGCCGGGCAAAATATCAATATTCAAAATATATTGAATTTTCTATTTTGCCGATGTAGAATAATACATTATCGCCTATATCAATTTTATAGCTTTTTTTTTTTTTTTTTTTTTTTATCAAAATACTTGTTTTAGGGGTCACTGCTTTCACTACTTTTGAGAACAATATGAAAAGCAGAGTTAGATGGATTACTGAGTGTGTCCTAACCCAGACCTTCCCCTAAACAAGCCACTACAGAGCTCACTCACACATGCTGTCCCTTATAGGAAACAAGGCCAAAAGTGGCACATATTGTGCTGCTGTTGTGCCTGTATGGCATTTTGCATCAGCAAATTGAATCCAGAATGGTCTTTCTGGTTAGATTTAGTTTGAATATATCGTGTATCTCCATTTTGAGAAAAAATATTGGGATATGAGTTTAGGTCCATATCACCCAGCCCTACTCGCATAGTTTTACATGAGCAATGATAGCAAAAGAAATGGCTGCTCTAAAGCTAAATCCCAAAATAATCAAAGTGCAATTTTATTCTAAGGGCACAACACCAGCCGGAATAAAAAATCTCAGACCTTAAAAAAGCAACTAAATAGCATCTTAAATCAGAGTGTCCACTATGTAGGCCTGAAAGATAAAGAGCTCTATGTACAAACAAAAACCTTACCTGTGTGCTGTCTGAGGTTACCTGAGGTTCTAGGTTTGACTGTCTGACCTCACTGTGACACAATCCAGACTAAAACTAATTATTTTGGTTTTTATTTGTGACACTGACTTGACTAAAAGAAAGAAAAAACAACACAAGTTGGAAAGTAAGTAGCCCCCCCCCCCATCCAAACGCAAGAATAATAAGATCAGATAAACTACAGCCGAGTTCCACTGAATAAAAAAAGGTCTCAGAGAGGCTCCTGACATCCGCTCACAGAATATCCATGTCAAATTACAGCCCGATTCAACGAGCATTAACGGAGGAGTAGTCATTTGAAAAACAGGACCCCCTGGAGCCCCCGGGGCACATATGGAGTAATGGGCCCCATTCATATATTGGTATGTGTCAATGATTTGGTACCATCAACTATTGCAATAATTGACACAAATAAATGAGAAAACAATTTCAATGGAAATTGCCAAAAATGGGGGCCCCTTGGATCCCTAATTGAATTGTGCGAGGCATAATCGTACGTTGAATTACCTTTGAAATGATATATCACAAATGTTATGTTCCCATAAATTGGGAAATTACCAGAAATGGGGGTCGCCCCCCAGGCCCCATTTTAAAAAAAAGGGTTCCAAGCGTATTCATACCAAACTGCGTTCCAATCTAATGAGAACTAACGGAGGAGTAGTCATCTGACACGTACGGGGTAATGGGCCCCATTTATATATTGGTTATATTGGCTAATGATTCGGTACCACCAACCGTCATAATGTTTGAGTCGCAAATAAATGAGAAATCAACTTACTTTCTTTTTTTTCTTTTTGAGCCCCAAATCAAAAATAGGGCTCCGAGAGTCGACGCGTACACATCCATAGATTATACTTGCCAAATTTCAGCCCGATCCGTACGCGAATAACAGAGGAGTAGCCATTTTAACTAGTGTACACAACAACAACAAAAAGAACAAAGTGAGTGGCGTTTTGAATCCGGGCCAAAAAATACCGTAACATGATGTTTAGATCTTTAAAAAATAAAACCAAATAAGTGTTTATTCTTTAAATTTACATCTAGAGACTTTGCACTTCCTATACAGTTCAGTAGGGTTCAGATGTTGCAAATCCTTTCAGCATTTGTGTTTGTGTGCGCGCGTGCATGTGGTCAATGAGAGAAACTAAGGACAGCTGATATATGCATACCATCCATGCATTCAATGGTTTAAATGGAGGAGAAATTGCATTTTATGGTTTCCAGTTAGAATAGGTTCACATCTTGCTGCAGTGGTGGATCTCCATTCACCTGGTGGTGAGGACAGCCTTAGATCTGCTAGACCAGTGTTTCTTAAATGGGGGTACGTGTACTCATAGGTGTATGCGATGGCACTGCAGGGGGGACCTCCTGTGGGGTTGCCTAGAATTTCGAATAGATATTTATATATATCTGAGTTCAAACATGATCAAAAACTAAATCTAGAAATTCTTGATATTAAACTGGGGTCACGATCCAAAAAAGGATGGGAACCACTGCACCAGATACTGTTTCTTTGCACTTATTTACAAAATGAGATTAAAATAATGGTTTTCTTTGCCTAATCCAGTGCCAACAATATATGAAACATATCAAAATGCAAATAATGAGAATCCACAGGTGTCAGCCATCCTATTTATTAAGTTAACAACTGGACAAACGGATTGGACATATAATGGATAAAATAGCTGCTAAGTGAAGTTTATTGGCTCCCAATTTCATCAGCAACCTTTACCAGTATATGTTGGGAAAGCTTGGAGTGCCTCGTATCAAAATACACCAAATATAAATCAATGAACGGATTAAAACAGACTGCACAACCTGAGCTTTTCACATCTACACCTGCTGCCATCCAAACAAGGCCTTTCAGTCCAACAGGATAATTACATTGATTTAAAACAGGCTTTTAATAATAAGAGTAAAAAAAAAAGGTTTCAAGTAAAACTTTACATTAAAAAATACTTTATTTACATGAAAAAAAAAAATAAAAAATTCCCCCGATAAATGCAGTCATTTGTCTTTGCACTATCTCACAAAAACAACTTTATATGGATCAGTCATGGCAGACAGGGTCCATCAATACAAAATAATTTCATTATAAAAAAGGCACTTAAAAAAAAAAGCCTGACAATTTTTCTTCAAATGTATTCAAGAAACAATAAAACATACAAAATATTTATATATTATACATTTTATGGGATTCATTCCACAGGGAAGGTTAAAGAAACAATTTGGAGGGAACATTTTCATTTTATACACAGTCATTATTGTGGCTTTGTTTTTCTGCAATAGATTTAGGTTTGTGGATAAGGCTGATCAAGAAGTGAAGAAGTTCCTGAGTCGATGAGAAGGAGACCAACATGTTTAAAGCAGGGTGAATTAGGTGTGTAAACTGGGGGTGTTCCAGTTTGATTTGGGGTTAATTAAACAAGTGAGAACTGCTTAGTGTTTGAGCCATGTCATTGTGGCATTATAATCAGCCGTGCAGTCACAATCCTGTCACCAAATAACACGATCGCTAGTCATCCCAAAGCACTGACACATAGGATTGTCTATCATTATCAAACTGGTCAAATAATTAAAGGAAATGCATTTTTTCCCCCTTTCTCATAATGTCTGCCCATTGTAAAGACCTTGAACATGAAATAAAGGTTGTCCACTAGGTTAATTCCTGCTCACACAGTAAGAACCAACAAGAATCAGACCAACTTTGAATTTTTCACCAAACAAAATCCAAAAAATTCCAACGAAATTCCTCAAATTGCAAACTGCTCCGTTCTTGTGAAGCCCATTCATTACAGATTTTGTTTCAGTGCAGCTCAAATGAAAGTTAATGTTTTGATTGGAGCTTTTTCACATGTTTGTTGATGCACTGCAGCACACAGAGGGCTATAATAATTGTAAGTGTCACGGAGCAGGGAAATAAAAAAGCACATGGACAAATCTTCGTGTACAGGATGGTGCAAAAATATTCACAGTGATACGTTTCTCATCAAGGCACACATTTAGGCGTACATTCTGAAAGCTCGACACCTCACTTTCTGTTAGTCTCACCCACTGTACGCACAGAAACTAAGGTTGCTCACTCATCAAAATGTCCACCTTCAGTTATGGCTAAGTGACTTTACGCCTCAAGTAATGTTTGTGGACCCGCCAAGAAAAACAGACCCCTGTTTAATCCGTGCACTGTTCGTTCTTTGGCTATTGCGTTTTAAAACCAAATCAAAATAACAAATAAATGGTGTGGTTATTTTGTTTTACTGAATTTATTTTGAAAAACAATAACAGCTCTTTTGAGGGCAGTAAAAAATTTTTTATTTTGCACCTTTCAATTTGCTAGCCACTAACGGCAGCCGTCAACACACAAGGAACAAGGAGCACCAGTAAATTCGGGTTCCTTTATGGCATATCGTGTGTGTGCTTTTTGTTTGGATTTATTGTATTAAAGTTTCAATTCACCAGTTCATCAGTAACGTGACTTATGCGTTGCTCCTTTTTTTGTCCAGGAGTAAAAGTCCAGTCCTGTCTGTTTTGGGTTTAAGTCAGTAAAACAAAAATAACCACACTGTTTATTTGTTATTTTGATAACTATTATATAATTATTCAATCAAAAATCAGTAAAAACCTTTTAATCAAAAAAAAGTTTACTTCAATCAAAAAAAAATATTTTCACTCAAAAAAAAAGAAGTTTTCAATGTAATTTTTTGGGGCTCAAATCGTTTTTGCGTTCAAACACTTTTTTTTTCTTTGAAAATATTTTTTTTGATTGAATTTTTCTTCTTTGATTGAAATGTTTTCTTTTTTGATTGAATAATAAAAACACAAATGTACAAACCATAATATGGCCCAAATACAAAAAAGAAAACCAATAATTTCAATCAAAGAAAAAAAGTGTTCAAATGCAATTATTTGGGTCTCAAATATATATATATATATATATATATATATATATATATATATATATATATATATATTGCATTTGAAGACTTTTTTCTTTGATTGAAAATATTTTTTTGATTGAAGTCAACTTTTCGTTGACTGAAAAGGTTTTCATTGATTGAAGTGACACAAATCTTCCTCCATAAATAACCAAAGAACAAACAGTACATGGATTCTGTTTTGTTAATTTTTTTCCAAAATTCCATTTCCATTTCTACTGCAGATTTAGTCTGTGCGCACAAAGCAGACCAAAGTCCTTTGTCTGATCTCATAACTAGAAAATGGAAACAATTCTTCTCTTTCCATTTTTTCCTCTAAAAAATCCGGGCTGATCTTTTCCTAATACAAGTCCTTCATGATCTCCTGCAGCAGTGGGTGTAAGCACATGTCCACCTCCGACTTCTTCAGCAGCTGTATTAGGTGTACGTGGTCTGTGACAATTTGACGGAGGTCTGTCATTTTCTGGAGCAGCTTGGCGAACAGTTGGAGAGAGTCCGGGTGGTTGAGCTTCAGTTGCAACTCCAGCGAATGCAGCACCGTCTCCTGAAGCTGCTCGATCGGCTTCACGTTTAGCAGCCCTGGGCGGTCTGAGTGGGTCACAGAGACAAAGAGAACTCATCACAATCCCATTAGATCCAGGTGTATGGGGTCAAATAGGATGTAGGCAGAGGTGAAGTACTCACATTGCTGTAACTGAGTTGCCTTAATGCGTATTTGTAGTTTTTTGAGTATGTTTCCAAATCAGTAATTTTACTTCTACTTGGGTACGTTTTAAAAGAAGTAAAGTAATCCATCTTTTTTTTTTACATTACACATAATCCATATTATGAGGTTGGGGTTTCGACCTGTTATGTTGTTACCCATATGACACTGTATTAGAGTTCATAAAGTTAGCTATACTTAGAGCCTGGGAATTTTTTTTTAAATTTTTGAATTTAATGTATTGGTGTTATTTTATGAAAGTGTCTTATGTGTACGGTTGGCGTACGGAAAACCCCCGGTGCTATTGATACGGTTACCAAAGTAAACGTACGTAGCGTCTTAGGGTTAGGGTTAAGGTTAGGGTTAGGTTATAATCCTATATCGCAACAATTTTTAGGTTTAGGGTAAGGTTTAGGATTTAGTGAATGACTGACCTATCAAATAGGGGCGCTGTGTACGGATAGAATGTCGGTATATTGATACAGCAACCGTACTGATAGCCACTGCTTTATTTTTACTAAAAAGCAATTGTACATTTTGTACTTAAGTATTTTTAATGAATGACTTACTTGTACTTACACTTGAATACAATTTCAATCAAGTAAGTAAGTAAGTAAGTAAGTAAGTAAGTATTTATTTATAAAGCGCTTTTCGCATATAAAATCACAAAGTGCTGTACACAGAAACAATAAACATACATTTACATCACATGTGTAGCATCATAAAAGGGCAGTAAAAATTAAAAATAAAATCTTGTTAACTAAAAGCTTTTTTGAAAAGCGAAGTCTTCAAATGTTTTTTAAAAGTGTCCACGCAGTTCATCTCCCGGAGAGACTGGGGCAGACCATTCCAGAGTCTGGGGGCTGCAGCCTGGAACGCCAGGTCTCCTCTGGTTTTAAATTTGGTTTTTGGGAACCTTAGTAGACCCTGACCTGAGGATCGAAGGCTGCGTCCTGAAGTGTAGGGACACAACATGTCTGAAATGTATAGAGGAGCCTGGCCATGCAAAGCCCGGAATGTTAGAACCAGTATTTTATATTCAATCCGGAAATTGACAGGGAGCCAGTGCAGGGAGGAAAGTATCGGGGTAATGTGTGATGTTCTGGGCGTACCGGTCAAAAGTCTGGCAGCAGCATTTTGAACCATTTGGAGTTTACACAGGGTCGACTTATTAAAACAGGTAAAAACTGAGTTACAGTAGTCAATGCGGGACGAAATAAAAGCATGGATGACCAGTTCCAGATCAGGTTTGGACAGTAGATGCCTCACTTTTGAGATATTTCTCAGATGGTAAAAACAGTTTTTAGTCAGTTGGCGACAGTGGCCCTCCAAAGACATCGATTGGTTAAACACAACCCCAAGATTTCTGATGCTGGATTTCACTGATGAACCCAAATCACCGAGAGAGTTCTTAATAAGTGGGATCTTTTTATCAGGGGCGATGATCAGAGTTTCTGTTTTGTTGGGGTTTATCTGGAGGTAGTTTGATGAAAACCAGTTTTTGATGCATGAGATACAGTCCAAGAACTCAGGTAAAAAGTGAAACTCTGAGTCATTAAAAGAGCAGTATAACTGGATATCATCAGCATAAAAATGATAAGAAACATTTTTAAAACCACGGATCAACCGACCAAGAGGCATCAGGTACAATAAAAACAAAACAGGCCCCAGAACAGAGCCCTGGGGTACTCCACATGACAGGGTGGACACATTGGACATTACATCATTAAAAGCCACATTAAAAGTTCTACCATTTATATACGAGGCAAACCACTGTAGTACAGCACCGGAAAACCCCATTTCTGATTTGAGACGATGGATCAGTGTGTTGTGATCTACGGTGTCGAAAGCAGATGTTAAATCCAATAAAGTTAAAACTGTATAGCGACCAGAATCAGCAGCCATCATCACGTCACTGGAGACCTTCACAAGGGCAGTTTCAGTGGAGTGGATCGACCTAAAACCAGATTGATATTTATCATAAAGATCATTATCTTCCATGATTGATGTTAGCTGCTTGGCTACCACTTTTTCCATCATTTTTGACATGAAGGGAAGCTTAGATATGGGCCGGTAGTTTATAGGCTGACCTGGATCAAGATTAGGCTTTTTGAGAATGGGATTTACTAGGGCGTGTTTAAAGTAGCTGGGGACTGTGCCGGATTTAAGTGAAAGGTTGATCAGTTTCACCAACCATGGACCGACTTCATCAAAAACATTTAAAAGCAGTGAGGTTGGAATAATATCCACAGGGCTCGATGTGGGTTTCATTTTTCTCACTAGATCCTGAATATCCTGTAGGCTGACAGGAGAGAAGGAGGACCATGTGCTGACGGGAGCTACAGAAGTGCACAAGCTGACCAAAGGAGTCGTGATACTGGCCCTAATATCTTCTACTTTATTTACAAAGAAGTAACAGTACTTCTACTTGAGTAGGATATATCAGTACTCGTTACACCTCTGGATGTAGGGGGAAAATATATAACTATAAAGAGGTTTTGCTTCCGTGATGTAATTGTAGAAAACTATCTGATCAACTTCAGTTTGTCAAATTTTCAAAATAAACAACAGCAATCAGAAAATCAATTCATGAGTCAAATCTGCACTATGAAGACCACTCTGAACTCATAGTCATACCCACGGACTCTACTCAGCCACTTTTTAAAACACTGTTGTCCAATACCATTGAACTGTATATATAGATAATGTGCTATACACCAGACACTGTATATAGAACTGTAGTTATTTGTTTTTTATGCAAAATGTACATACTCCCCATGACTGTTGACTTTACCTCATTTCTTGTCATTTTTATGTCCTATGTTTATTTGTATATATTGTTTATTTCTTACGCTGTTGTGCACTGTTACTGGAGGCTTTTTTTAATCCCATCGTACATGTGTACAGTGACAACAAAGGCATTCTATCTTCTGTCTATTATTCCTGTTATTAAACATTTGATCTAATTTCACATTCAGTTTAGCTAAATTGCTAGTGTGATAGTGGAAGTTGCAGTTTGTAACAGTTTGTGACGCTGATTAAGGTTGATATGTAAAGTTAAATGATATATTATTAATAATAATTCAAAAATAAGAAAAAATATGTGTCTCATGGAGAGACACAATGAAACTAAATAATATTTTTTTTAATTTATTGATAGTCTTGTTATTATCATTTAGAAAAAAATGTATTCGATGAGAACTATAATGAAAACTTTCAGTGGCCCACACTTATCCACAATATATTGGTGATATTTAACTTATCTAATTTCTGGTGACAATCTTTGTCATTTGGATCAATGAGTAACCAAAAACGCTTGATTTGAATCCTTATCACGTTCAAGGTCTGGTTTTTATCAAAAGTTGGCGACTAATCATTAATACTAAACCTGCTAGTTAGTATTTGAGTGGACAAACAGGTCATGTGAGCAGAAAACTGTAGTCACAAAACCACAGATATGAAATATATGCGTAATATTAAAATGTATCAAGTTATCAAGTGATTTCTTTGCATTATAGTTTCTTCCTTCAAAGGCGGAATTAGAATGAGTAAAAATATTACAAAAAACAATAAATAACTTGACAACAATGCCTTGTAATTGTGCTAAATTATCCATAGATCTATTAGACTCAAATAATCAACTATTTAGTTGTTTTTTAGTTAATTTACTAAAAACCAAGACTAAATGTATGTGCTATAACATACTATGAACCTTCTGAGTGCAACAATTTTAGTGAGGCTTGATATTAAAAATGAATATTCAGAATCATCTTTTGCCTTAAAGTGAATGCAGGACCAAACACTGTAATGTGACACGAATATGTTTACTTTAAAACGGACTGAAACCTTAAAGCTAATGTTTTTTAAAACTCTGCAGAAAAATAAAATAAAATATTTTTTTTTTACAATTAAAAGTATAATCTCAGTTGATTCGACACTGGACCACTAAGCATTGACTCACCCCCACTGAGGATTATAACTGCCAGGAACAGAGCCATATCGCTGTCATCGAGCTCCAGGGTGTTAAACTTGACGGAGAATTCAAACTTTGGCTCCATCATCTGACAGAAAGGTTTCCTGAGACTTTTAAGGAACTCTCGTGTCATAAAAATGTGTCCATAGGACATCAGGGTGCCGTCTTTATTCATCAGAGGGGACATCATGATGATCAAGACCTCTATCACACCGTACTTTAGCAACGTTACCTGGACAGAGAAGTACAAGTTTTAGAAAGAGATCATAAAGTATGATAAAATATCATAATGTATATATTCTAAGACAATAAGCACATAATGCAAGATTTAAAATGAATAATTTATTAACCTGTTAAGCCCCAGCCACTTTACTCAAAAAATCAAATACCCATAACAGCTTCTACATAGTCAACATGGCAATTTTTTTTTCAGATTGAAGTAAAATTTTGAAATTATATGATACTGAGTGACAATAAATCTTGTTTTAAATACAGAAATCTGTAGTCTGCCCAAAAAAACCAGAGAGAATTACAGTACATCAAATATGAAGCCAATTCCCAGTAGGGAAGACTACAAAAGCAGAAATAATTTAACTAATGTATGGACATCAACTGTAGCGGGTTTGGTGATAATAATGAACAATAATCCAAAGATACACATGTTTTTGTACAAAAAAGTTCAGGCGGAAACCAGTGTATAACTGTAATATGTCAGTCAAATTGATTCCAATCATTATTAGCCTTATTTTTGACCACTAGATGTTGCGATTTGGCTTGAAATAAACACATTCGTTTTTATTCAGGTTTCTGCTGTGCCATGCGTAATGTTATTTTTCTTTCAACTCTTGCCGTTACGCATTGGTGTTTTTCAACAATTCTTTGACCAATCAGAATGCTTAACACAGTGTTGTAAAGCTCAGAGCCTGTAGAAATTGGTGCTATATCCAACACAATGGGACCGGGATTTAGCCCTGGACCAATTAGAGCTGGATAAAGGAGGGACCTGCCATTTTACGCATGAGCACTTCGTGCTCATTGGACGGATTTCCTCGACTCAGAAGTCCTCAGATGTGTGTAATGATGGTATCTATCTGACTACACAATTTGGATTCATTAAATATATGGAGTTTTATGCACATTGAAGCAACTTTTGATTAGAAACAACAAAGATAAGATACCATTTAATAATTTTGTGGCATTGTTTTGGTACGTAACATACCCGACTGGTATATCAGTGGATTCAGCTCAGCCTGTAGTTTCACGTAGTCTCTTGTTATTGAGCTTTGTGTTTATTTTGTGAAGCATAGGACTGAAGAAGGCTAATTATGATTACATCATCTGGATTAGGTCCCGGACTAATTTATTGATGCACCAATTTAGGTAGAACATAGTTTTTCCTTCGCCCAGTGAGAGTTTGTTATTCATGTTTTTGAACATATCACAGAATGTTTCTATAATATTAAGATCTGATACATCTCACCTGATCATTGAGGTCTAAATTGATGAATCCAGGGATACTCTTGGCAAACTCTGTCACTTCTCTCACTGCTTCTGCTGAACGTGATTGACAGCTTTGGAAGAAACGCAGTTCTGCAGTGTCGTTTGGGGTCTGTCCACACATGCTCGTCATTCCCACAGCACCATAGTCAGACATGGGATGACCTCCTGTGGTCCCTGATGATGGATAGAAGGGAATGTTTATTGATATCAATGTGGGATAGGAATAAATGATCATGTGACATCACAAGGTGCCCCCACTGACCTTCATGTCCAACTGACAGAGTGGAGCTAAGCTGGAGTTGCTGTTGGTGATCTGCGATGGGAACCTGCCTACAGTTAATCAGCTGATCTCCTTCCATTAGAGACTTCATGTCATGGATGACAAAAGGCTGTAGTTCCACAACAAACCAGGCAGAATATGTAAAGAGAGAGAGAGAAAAAAACACTGTTAATTCCAATTGGTCTCCTGAAGACATCTGAGTTGCAGATGTATTCACACATATTGTCTGTGAACTTTGGTTGTGGCTCATTCATCACGGCCTGCAAAACATCTCACGTTTCACTTGTGCAATAGGCAAAGAAAAACAATATTACTGACATGTATGGACTGGAAGGATGAATGACACTAACTTAAATCTTCCTCCGTCATGAAACTGAAGTGAAAACGAAATATTTTTTCGGGACTGAATATTTAAATTATTAAAATGCTAAACGTTCAACCGTGTCTTGATAATATGAATAAAATGGAACAATTTTTAAATGTGTAATAATCACAAAATTAAATACAGTTCTGGTCCGGACTGTAGTTGCGTTTACGTGTATCACAATTAATCAAATAGTATACATGTATGAACCAATGTAACCTATTCTATTTGAATAAATGAAGTCTATTACAAACAGATCAGAGTCAGATTCAGCTACAACATATTTTGCACAGCAACATGCAGTAACGTCAGCCTTTCATTTGCATGTTCAGTAGATTATGCGGAACAATTGGTTTGGTTTCTGTCTCGTACACTGATGATATAACAAGCTCCGATCCTGGTGAGGTACTTTTTCTTCCAGGGAGCATTCCCTTTGTCTTTTGTTGGTTATTTGATTTAGTTCTAGAGTTGCCCTCTTGTCTATCTGTGTTCTACACATTTGTTGATGTTTAGTTAGTCATTCTGTTGAGAAGGTTTGTTATGTCTTAACTTTTTAAAATTTTGTTCCAACACATCATTTTAGATTTGTGTATATGAGCTGAGACAGGGGTCTATTCTCCCGTTTGGACTTAAACGCTTTTTTGCGTGCCTGCAGTTACGCGCTTCTCTCCTACGAGTATTCTCCAGTCCACAGTCCTGTATACGTGTATGTGTGAATGAAGGCAGGCTGAAGGAAAGGAGGCAGTGATGTCATTTTTTTTGGGCTGTCGAGAAATCACGGAACATGAAGTTTTCCCAACGCTTGTAAATGTCATTGAAATCCGTGAAAATTATGTTCACGTTTAATTTGAATAGCCTTCATTGATTAACAATGTAACAGGTTGATTTGATCAGATCATTGATCAGATTATTGCAGTGTGACTGAGGATCAGCCGCATTCTTCTGTCTGAGTCACAGTTAAAATCTCTCTCCTTAATCATCATCATCATCACATCATCATCATCATCATCGCTGTAAAGCTTGACTGAGTGAGATAAACTGGAGATATGAGGGAATAACCCAGAGTGTCCAGCTTTAACACAGAGGGATGTTTGCTGTGAAATAGAACTATTGACTTCCATAATACACAGTTTTAAATATAAATTGTTTAAAGCGACCTGAGCTGAGCCTCATTAAAATATATGTGGGAACAGTTTGGGGTTCATCCTCATCTGCATATGACAGCTTGTTTCACTCTGTAGTGGATCAAACAGTGACTTTACGTTAGACATAGTATGAAAATAGTTGAATCACTGTTACCAACGTGGACAGAAGTCTGCGTCTCTCAGAGTTTTAATACATTTTGCAGCAGCTGAGTGATCACAGCTGCTGCTGCGCAACGCACGAGTCCGTGTGGCTTCAAATGTAACTAAGTCCATATTTCTAGTGCAATATAATGTTTCACCTTATCGGGTTGCTGCACTTATTACAGGGTTAGAAGCACGTAAGAGGAAAAGGACTCACGCACACCGGAGAATGCGCGTAAAGACAGATTTCGATGGGAACACCCACATTTCAGGGCTGCTCCACCCACAGTGTGAAACTGGGATGAAGGCGCACAGCGACTGACTTAAGTACAGGAGGGGATAGCTCACAGCCAATAACGCTCTACTGCACGGCTTTTCGGACTTACGCACATGGGAGAATAGAGCCCTTAGTGAATAAGCTTTGTCTTGTTTGCGCTCAGGTGTTCCTCATCTCCTGATTACCTTCCCTCACTATTTAAAGAGGTGCTTGAACACAGTGTGTCTGTTGATGCTTTGTCTCCGTGTCTCTCTTATTCTGTGGGTGAAAGACAAAGAAGAACGCTACTCTTAAACTCATTAAAAAAGCCTTTAAACAGGTAAAAGTGCTATATCTATATTTCTAATATCAACACACTACTGTCACTTAGATCCTTTCATTTGATAGAACAATTATAACACTATAATGAAATAAGAAAAAAACACTAATGCTTTGGAGTGCCACTTGATCATTTGTCCAAGTCTTGCTTCATTCATTAGTTCATACTTGTACAGCACTGTTTATCCACGCCCAGCAGACATTTCCTTAGCAACTTCCACCTGCTATAGTAATTCCCCAAACCATCTGAAGGGCATTATCACAACAGCATATCTTGGGTTCGATGTAAAACAAATACAATTTTGCTCATTAAAGCCATGCTTAAAAAACTAAAGTAGCAATTTATTTATAAAAACAAATCTCTTCCTTTTCCTCTGATGCTGTGTCTCTTGTGCTTTCCGGTAAAAACAACAACAAACCAACACTGAATATTTTTCAACCCCTTTCTAGGCCAAGCCCATAAAAAAATGTAAACATGCCGTAAAAGCTATATTCATTTACTCCAAATTTGTTGATGGAGATTGGCCGTGGTTGAGTAAATAAACTTTGTGTCTCTTAAACAAGAGACGATTCAGTGTCATCACTGCAATAAACAGTCAAAACAAGCAGACAGCAGAGAAGCAGACCAACCTTGAACATATCAAATGGATCCAAAACATGAGCTACAAAAAAAAGTAATCTGTGCCATAATAACTTTGCTAATGACACTACTCCCTCCGCCTAAAAGTCTCTATTTCGGAGGTTTTTTAGATGTATTTGTAGCCATTGGTAATAAGAAGTGGTTTGATGTATAGAGTGTAAAGTGTTCTCCACACTTGAATGCATCTTAAATGCCACACAACTATCAAAACCAAAAGTATCCAAACATGGGAATAGATGATATCGTTCTTTCTGATGACGGCCCGACTGAAACCGTTCCCAAAGTCTGTCTGTTTTAATTTCTACGTGTCGTAACACATTAGCTTGAAGGGAATGTTGAAGTCATTATTGTGTGGAGCGCTGCTGTCGAGTCATGTGACGAGGCTTGACCACTGAAACTAGAGACTTTTTTTTTTTTCTTTCTCCTCACAGCCAAAACGTGTCAAAACCAGTCCATCCACTTCTTGTCTTGCAGAGGGAACAGCAGCTTCAAAAGACGAAGCATGAACAAAAACTTCACGTACACCACGTATTTAATGTGTACAACCTACAACTAAAAACTGCTGCTGAGATGATTAATTTTAGATAATAATACTGAATTAAGCTATGATTTACACTATTGGGAATGGAATTACAGAGAACTTGTATAGCACAGAGGATGTTTAGTTTAAAAATGTGAAGTAGAGGATAATGTTATACAATGTCTTATGTTTAGATCTTTTATTAGAATATCATCAAAGGTTTTACAGCGATTGGTTTGGGACTTCATGTTAGAGAAAAATGAGACTTTGTGCAAAATATTGACGATGGGATCAAAATTGCTCTAGTAAATGAAAATAACTTCAAATTTCACATCACAGAAATGCATCACTGGATTAACTGCAGAAAGAATTTCAAGTCAAGTGAGAACTCATCTTTATTCAGCTTCATCAAAGCTAAATGACTAATAAATGACTGTGGTGGTACTCTAGAGTGTTTCTCTGAAAAAAAAAGAAAAGAGCTGCTCACCACATTGTCTCCAGTCTTTCCTGAGAGGATGGCCCTGGCCTTGGCCTTTGTGAGGGGGAAGTATTTTAGATAGGCTTCGTACAAATGTCGAGCCAGAGCTCTCAGATCAGCCGCCTCCGGGTGCATGTGCTCCATGTCGGAGGAGAACTCGGCCAGCAGTTTTTCCTTCTCGGCTTGTGGCATTCTACCGAAACGAATGGCTGCAAAACAAAACACAAGAGAACACACACGGTTACACAGAGGACATGTTTTCTTTAGACAGGTAGATAAGTTAGGAACAGAACAAAACAAAAATACATCTCTAAATATTTCACTTTTACCTGAAAACTCTTGACAATGTTTTAATTTGTGAAAGTCAGTGTGCAGAGGATTTTGTTCTAAGGGTGAATATTAGGGGTGTGTATTACCTGGCATCTGACGATATGATTCATATCCCGATACATAGGTCACGATACGATATGATACGATATTAAAGTATAAGGCGATTGTTGCGATTTTTTTTATATATGACTTACGAAACAACTAATCTGTAAATTTTTACACCTTTATGAGAACATTATACAGTATATGAAATATATTTGATTGGCATATTTTACACTCAAAACATTGGCTTTAACGTGCCATGTGCCAACAACTTAAAATAAAAAATAACAAACAATCTGCCTGCGGCTTTTAAATCAACTTTCACTTCAGTGCAACATAACTTTAGTGCAACTTAACTGATGTATATGCCTAGAACAACAAATAAATGCAGAAAGTTGGTACTTTCTTTTTAGATTTTATTGAAAAAAACACAAGCTGGTCAACATTTCAGTGATTTCAGTGCACTTCTTAGTGCAGTTACAATGTCCCCTGCAGTGGAAAAGACTTTCCTGGTTAAATAAAAGTAAAAATAAATAAATAATAATAATATAAATATATATGTATTTTTAAATCAATATGGATGCATTTTGAATCGATCCGAGAATCGCTCGACGTAATATTGCAATATATCGCCAAATCGATTTTTTTCAACACCCCTAGTGACTAGATGTTTGGTTTTACTTGGACATTTCCACTTTTCGCGCCCTGTCAAATTCATGGAAATGTCTGGGATTCCTACGGAACCTGAACATGTCACCGGCAACACGTTTAAATTAACGTAACTTTGAAAATATTTGCACGATTGGGATAATTCAAACAATTTCTGAAAGCTAAATTGCTCTTTGCAGGGAATATAATCTTTTTCACGGTGTTAAGCTAATTTTACTCGCGCATGATGTGACCGAATTCCTTGAAGCAGCCACTTTGTTTTGATGAGGGCTTCTACACGGGGCAGAGAGAAAAGAGAGCAAGAGGGTAAAAAACCAAAAAAAAAAACGGCAGATTTTAAATCCAACTCTCCATGGAGGTTTAGAGAGGAATTGATACATTAACAACGCCCTGTCTCCACAGGCAACAGACAGAGCATTGAGGTTTTTCCTGTTAGTTTGAATTTCTAATGGGCAATCTTTCTAATATTGTTTCAATTAATGATTGAGAGATTTTAAGGTAGATTTTCAGATTTTTCAAGGTCAGATTATTTTAATGCACAACAAAGATGATTGACTATAAAGTGAAAAATTAATCTCTGAATTATTTACTATTTTTTATATTTGTTTCAAGGCCAATTCAAGTAAACGTCTGGTACTTTTTGATTATGTCAAGGTTTGGACAAGTGACATCTTTTTTTGGAAATAAAAACATGCTCCTCCTAGGGCTGGGCGATTTTGCCTTTAAAAAAAATTTGAGTTTCGATTCGATTTTGTTTTTTTTTAATGCACTTAAAAATGACTGCAGACATCAGATATATTGTCAAAAGTGCAACTTTATTGCTGTGATTGTCCTCAAGAGTTAAAATGCATAGAACAATCACAAAATAAACAGTAAATGAGGCTCTGTCATTCAATAATTTCAAGCTTTAACCCAGGTTTAAGCAAAAGTGCAACAGCGCCTTCACAGTAGCTTCAATTTTCTGATTAAGAAATCAGATAACTACATATTTTATAACATATAATATTACAATTAAAAAAAATAATAAACTCTTCCCTTAGCATCTCAGCATAGCGTGAATAAAAAATTGAACATGCTTGTGTCACACATATAGCCTACTCAAAGGGTAAACACATGTAAACAAAGAGGGGGCGGGCTCACATCGGAACGCGAAATAGTCCAAAAAAACTGTGATGGGGAAAAAAATAAATAAGAAAATTTAAAATTAAAAAATCGAATTTGCAAAATAAAAATTGTTTTTATCTACAAATTCGATTAATCGATTAAACAGATTTTTTGCCCAACCCTAGCTCACCCTATTGTTGACAGACTAACTTGAACAGTTTCACTGTTTAAAATCTTCAATGACAAGTTTATCAGGATTATAACAAAGAGATGCTAATAACTATCATTTTCACCCATGCAGGTTGAAGCACAATCATTAAATGAATCAGAAACAGCTATGACGGAAGTGTAGAGATGGGCGAGAAACAAACACACTATGCTTATTATTATTAGCTGAGGTTGTAAAAGAAATGTTACAGCCACAAGAAACAATGGAGGCATACTGCATCAGCAGGATTTTTTAAAGATGTGTTGCACAAATGAAGGACGCATCATCACACAATGGTTGGTCAGGTGAGCTAAGACAAGCACATATAAATAAATGTACCAGTGCCTGAAGCTTATTTTCATCAGTCCCAATATCAGGATTGATACACACAATTTTGGTTGTTGGCAATGCATTCTGGTTGTTAGACACATGGTGAAGAAAATATATAAATACTAGTGTTTTCTGCACAAAAAATGGCTCAAAATGGCCCAGAGAAAAAAAGGAAAACCCCTGTCAACAACACACAATGAACATTCCTGCACAGATTTTGACAAGGTGTGTCCAGTACAACGACTCTGTCATTTAGTTTGCTTTGACAAGTTAGAAATAATGAGCTCACTGACAACATGACAAACTTTCTGTCGAATTTTTTTTTCCTTCCCCTCTTTGCAGTCACTGCCTGTAAAAAACAAAAAAAACAAACCTATTGAAGTGGCAATAGCGACAAAATATGTGCAAAAAGCGATTTCCTCATATGACTTGTGACATTCAAAATCTTTTGGGGGAAAAAGTATTAATGGAGAGTCACAGACTAGGCTCTGAGGTCGGTGCCTTCTTTTGCGTGACTGGACATCATTAATTATCCATACCTCCACTTGGCTTTTACTGCAGGGTTTACATCGTTGTGTAATGCCGACTACGTGAAGAATGCACACCTTGAGCAAATGAATACAAAATCAACTCCCCCGATCGCTGGGCAACAAGCCCTCAGCAGTGACTCAGCAGATTGGACGAATCAAGCCGAGCTCTTTGTACTCACATATCAATGATTTATGAAAAACCCACCAATGGCAGACATTTATATATTGTCTTGCAAAATCATTTGAGTGTGAAAATGTTGGACTTGGGGCCAAAGTGGAAAGATTGAGGATTGGATTAAATGAGTTAAACTGTCAGCTCTCACGCTACACTTGCATAACTCATGTTTGACAACAATTAGGAATAGTTCACGATGGCAGGGAAAGGATTTCAGACCTTTTTAGCGTTAGTAAAAACGTTAACGGCCGATCAGCCACAGTTTATCCTACGAACCCTCCAGTCAAGAATGTTGTAATGTGTCTTTATTCTTTACACAAGATAACATTCTGTACTAATTACGCACACAATGATTATATCTGTAATTAAAAGCAGTCACACAAATTATATGTAAGCAGCATTCAAATACCAAACACCCACACAAGTTCTTTCAATAATAAATCTAATTATACCCTTTGCAAGGTGCAGTCACTGCATTTACTTAGTATAGTTTCACAGAGTTGTAGAAAAGCAGATTTATCTTAAAAAACAAGATCCTTTTAAGGCCAAAGACCAAGTTAAAATAGGACCGACCAAGGAAAATAATCCTGCTGGATTATCCTAGAAAGCAATAACAATAAAGTCATAACTACAAGCTTGTATTCTCCATCTTTTTTTCTTATTCGTTTCCTCCTTGGTGACTGAAAAATGGTTGACATGCATACATGCACGATGAAGCACGCATCCAGGTGCATTCACACATTATTTCCCACGTGCATATTAAAAATCACACTCTAAACAGGACTTAAACCATTTTTCTCTGAAATACTTGGAGACAGATTAAGTTTGTTAAAAAAGAAAGCATTCATGACATACAGTATTCGAAAAAAATATCTAAAACAATTTGCATTCTACATAGAACAAAAAGTATATTAAATGGAGTTGCTTTATTCATCTTGTATATTGCCTTACTTGGGCTATTGCTTAGAAAACTGGAATACATGTAAAAAATATATAGAACCATTAATAAAATTACAAAAGAGATCATTAAGAATAATACAAAAAGTGGAATTCCAAGCACCTGCTAATGAACTGTTAAAAAAATCTAAAACAATAAAACATATGGATATTGTAATGTTAAAAGTGAGATTTTATTCAGAGTGAAAAATAAAAGCCTTCCTTTGGGTATTACATCACTTTTTTTAAACAAAGAGGAGGAAAGTATAATTTAAGAGGGGTTTATATATTTGAACAACGTACATTTCTGTCATTTCTGTTTACGGTGTTAAAGTGTGGAATGATCTAGAGGATCACTTTAAGTTCATCAGTTCACCGTCTGTGCAAAAAAATATTTAGAAAATAAAATGTTTTGCACCTATAAGTTGATGCGTAGTGCTGTTATTGAGTGGTTTCTACTGTGTTTTATATAATGCTGTTTGGGGATGGGCACCGATAGGCACTTACTGCTTCAGCCCATTCCATGTTTGGTTGTTAAAATGAATATTTATTCTTTGTATTGCATTGTATATGTTGGAAGACAGCCAAAAACAAATAAATGTCAATCAAAAACAAAAAAAAAAGCGGTGAATTGTCTCATCCAATGTAAAAAAAAAAAAAAAAAACCTGCAATCTGGCCCAAACAGGTGCAACACAACTAACAGGAGAGTCGAGAATTATCAATCAAAGACGTACTGGCTATGCATGTTTAGCCACAAGGTCTCAGCAAAGGTACACCTGTGAAGGTGGAGTCGACCGTGCCTGTTGATGCGCATCAGTGACCAACAAAAGGTAGAAAAACAAATCTTTTCAGAAGCTGCACAATGATGGTCCAATGAAAAGATTTTAAACTGAAGGGAACGATAAATCTCTAAACAGAATATCCCCTGTGGATCGGCTGTTTAAAGAAAGCTTTTGTTGAGTATACCAGACTGTGACTTTCTCTACCATAAACCAACAATAGGTGGGAAAACCAACTCAAATTTCAATATTTGTTGGAAATAAATGTTGTGAACATTTTATACAACACTGTAAACCTGAAAGGGTGAAGTTCAAATCACGTTCTGGCTGTTGTGTCTAGGGATGGGTATCTTTCATTATTGAACTAGTATATTCATATTTATAAGTTATCCGAGTAGTTGAAAACTATGAAAAAGTGTTGCTTAAAGTGGCGCAAAAATTGTAGTTGTACCCCTGCTACTTGCGCCACAGCATCCTGCGTCACAATTTTGGTGTTGCACCAGTGACACTAAAGCAAAAATGGGTGGGGAGCGCTAGTTTATATATGGCTGCTGCGTAAGGACTAATAACACGTTACCTGACTAAACCTCTCGTATTATACACAATCTTTAGCTAAATTTTGCAATTTAAGTTCACAACAAGTACCCTTTAAAATGGTGGAAGAAGTGACCAACTAAGAAAACCATAAACTTAGATCTGAAATTGAAGAGCACTGTCCACACGTGTTTGACACTAGTCAAGTGGGTATTAAGTAACGGGGAGAGTACAAATGACTCAGCATTCACGGTCAAAACAAAGCATAACCGTGACTTGGAAAACTACATTAACACCAATGCTTGTGCCTGTACCATGTTCACTGTGGGGTCTATTCTCCTGTCTGCAGTTACGCGCTTCTCTTTTACGCGTATTCTACGGTCCAGGCTCTTGACACGCCCACAAGTCTGTGAATGAAGGCGGGCTGAAGGAGAGGAGGCGGTGATGTCATTTTTTTGGGTTGTCTAGAAATCACGAAACATGAAGTTTTCCCAACGCTTGTAAATGTCATTGAAATCTGTGAAAATGATAAAGTTCACTTTTAATTTGAAACGCCTTCATTGATAAACAATATAACAGGTTGATTTGATCAGATCATTGATCAGATTATTGCAGTGTGACTGAGGATCGGCCGCATTCTTCTGTCTGAGTCACAGTTAAAATCTCTGTCCTTCATCATCATCATCTCTGTAAAGCGTGACTGAGTTAGATGACCTGGAGATATGAGGAAAAAACCCAGAGCGTCCAGCTTTAATACAGAGGGGTGTTTGCAGTGAAACAGAACTATTGGCTTCCATAATACACAGTTTTAAATATAAATTGTTTAAAGCGACCTGAGCTGAGCCTCATTAAAATATGTGTGGTAACAGTTTGTGTTCCATCCTCATCCTCATATGACAGCTTGTTTCACAGTGTAGTGGATCAAACTGTGACTATATGTTGGTCATAGTATGAAAATAGATAAATCACTGTGACCAACGTGAACAGAAGTCTGCGTCTGTCAGAGTTTTAATTAATTGTGCAGCAGCAGCTGAGTGATCACAGCTGCTGCTGCACGACGCACGAGTCCGTGTGGCTTCAAATGTAACTAAGTCCATATTTCTAGTGCAATATAATATTTCACCTTATCGGGTCGCTGCACTTATTACAGGGTTAGAAGCTCGTAAGAGGAAAAGGACTCACGCACACCGGAGAATTGAATGGGCACGCCCACATTTCAGGGCTGCTACACCCACAGCGACTGACTTAAGTACAGCGGGAAAATAGCGTGCAGCCAAAAACAGCGCCACTGTGCGGCTCTTTGGACTTGGGCGCATGGGAAAACACAGCCCTGTATGAATCATTGCAAGTTAAACATAATTGTGAATTTACAAGGCAAGCTGATGTTCATGCAGGAGGAAAAAGGTGATAGTCATGATAACCTGAATCTGTTTTTTTTTTAATTTTAATATGAGCATCATTTTTACAAAATATAAGGTAAAATATATTAGTTGTGTGTACAAGAGTACAGCCATCTTACCGTTGTGTGACATGCCGACATGAAGGCATTTCTGGAAGCGACAGTACTGGCACTTGTTGCGAGACTTCTTGTGAATGCGACAGTGAAGGTCACAGTGATCGTACACCAACTTTAACCTGATAGTGCGTCGGAAGAATCCCTACAAGAGAGAAAGTGTGGTGTTACTGGGAGTCCTGACCCACTGACATTGGTGTCAACAGCGTACACGGAAAATCTACCCCAGAGATTGGCAACTTTTATTTCAGTGGGGGCCACAAAAAGGTGATTATCTGATCTGAGGGCCACAACATTAACATTCGTGTCAGCATTTAGAATAATGAGCGATACAGGAAAGAAAAAAGGGTTTGCCTGTGTTTCTGTTTTGTCATTTTTTTACTCTAATTTTATGCGTTTTTGTTGTTGTTTAGTATATTTATCTTCTGTTTGTTCTGTTTTTTGTTTTTATGTTATTATGTATGTTTATTGGGGTGGTATTGTGTATTCTTGTTGTCATTTTGTATATTTTACAGATATGTTTGTTGTCGTTTTGTACATTTTTGTGATCCTTTTGTGTGTTTGTTGGTAATTTTTTTTAAACTTTTGTGTATTTTGGTTATCATTTTGTATATTTTTCTGTTTGTTTTTGCTGTGGTTTTGTGTGTTCAGAAAGTTTTTTGTACATTTATGCACATTCTGCACGGTTTGTAAAAAAAGAAAAAAAAAGGCCCTGGCATTGTCTGTTGAAAACAAAACTTTTGAGAGGTAATCAACTCTCTAGATCGTAATAACACCTTGCCACTGTAGATATATATTATTAAATATATGCAACACACATTCAATATTCAATTTTGCACACTTCTACACTCATTCAGATATTATTACAGTATTACTAAGTTTGTCAACTCCCAGGAAAGTGGAGAGTTGAATGTGTGGAAGGTGTGGAAAAGATATTAGCTGCATGATTAAGATGGAAACGTTATGGAAGGAAGCACGTTCACTTTGCATTTTGGAAAGCTTTGTGTTTGTTCTTGGCGTGGATATTCTTGATGTGTTCCCTTTTATTCAAACAGGTACTGTATATTAAGAAAAAGGAAGTCAAAGGGGTCATTCTTTATTGAGGGCCTTTCTCTATAAAGAATAAATTTGGCTCTTAAACAATTAGTTGTTTGCCCATTCAGCTGACCTCTTTTTCTGCTGAGTATCCGTAAAAAAAAAAAAAAACAATGAGTGCATCCCTGCCTTCATTTAGCTTTAGTATAGTCACACAAAAGAAAAATCTATTATATTGCAACCATGCCTTCAGTATTAAAGGTGCAGTCTGCAACTCTTATAAAAGTGACTTTTTGTCATATTTAAGGACAGTTTTACATGAAACTAGTAGTTTGTGTGAAAAAAACAGGCTCATTGAGCTGAGGTGTGTGCACATTGAGAGAGAGAAGCACTGCAGTAATATGCTTTTAACAGAGCATGTTATATTACTGTGATGTTGCTGTCGGGCTAACGTTAGCTTGTTAGCTCCTCTGAGGGAGGGACTTTGGAATGTTTGAAGGCAGTGCAAGAGAGCAGCAGGGGGGGGATCTGAGAGTTGCGGACTGCACCTTTAAAGACGATAAGGTTAGTAAATTAAATGCAGTTAAATATTGCTTAATCAATATTTAACTGATCATCTTCAAAAGTTGTTTCCAAACATCAACAGCTTCTAATGTGGTGATAAAATAACAAGAGGCTTAAAGGCCCCCCAAAACTTTAGATAACGTTTTAAATGTAGGGCTGTAGTCAACCAAGGAAATGGTTGGTCGACCAAGACTATGGGACATGTAGCGATTAGTTGACCAAAAAATAAAAAAATAAAATAAGTATATATATTTCATTAGGCCGTTTTGTCGTCCGTTTTAACATGTTGCCAAACGTAAGACTTCAAATTTCTAGACATTCTTAAACAAAATAACTTACTCACACAGCTGTTGCTGGACACAGAATCATGTTTAGGCATTAAATAATTTACATTTGATATTTAATCCTTAATCTTCTCTCTTAATCTCTACCATGACGGCATCAACCAATTAGTCGACTAAATGACTAAAGTTGGCAACCCTAGTTAATGTTAAGAGTTTTCTTATTACCAAGAATAAAGATGACTCTGAGTGGAATATATGCGGGTTACATCATCATTTATCATTGTTTCGTATGTATGTAAACAGAAAAATAATAGTTTAATTTCCTATATTTGACATTCTATGTTTTATTATAATATTATTCTACATAAAAACATCAGGCAAATATTCAATTTTATAAGTTCCAAACAATGCATAGTTTGCCCCGTTATAGTTAATTAAACCTTGTAGTTTTTGCTCTCAATCAACATCCTGTCCTTTGATTTTAGAAATCTGTGCACCATGATGATGTCAGAGGAACAGATTTGCTCTCAGCAGCAATCTACAAATTCACATTACAAATGTTTCTACCCAGTTAGTATATCTCTCTCTGCCAAGGAGGTTATACAGTATTTTTGATGGTTTTTATGTATTCGTTTGTCTGTGAGCAGGATTATGTCATGCCATTGAAGATTCCATTATATTTTGGAGGGGATCTAGATACGGATTCTGGATCAGTTTCAAAATCTAAAATTCCTATCGTCATTGGCAAAATTTCAAATATTCATATCTCTGTTCACGATTGACTGATCTTAATGAAATTGGACTTAGTTATGTCGGGTTAGTTATTTTTTTTATCCAGCCAAGTTTTATGTGGATCAGACACTTATGCACATTTGATTGAGATCCTTTAAAAAATAAAAGGGATGTTTGTTCATACATTTGGAGCTAGTGTATTGTTATTAATAGTGTTAGACATTTAAAGGGTGGATGATCATGGTACCATAGTGGTCAGGGAAAATAGAATATCTTTTAAAAAATATCCTATGACATTTATAGAACAATTCTATATTTTTTCAAATGTGACTGTGATCTTTATCTAGCTAAACTACCTAACGGGTAACATTTCCTTTTTTTGTAATTGCATCTGTTTCACAAGTGTAGCTTTTTGTGCATTTATTGGGAAATATATGCATTCATTATATGATATTCATTCATCTTTCAAACTGGTTTGTTTTTGTTCTTGAAGAGTGCATAAAAATAATTTACATAAATATTCCTGAAAGCTACTCCACCGGGTCGATCAAAAGTATGTCGGGAGTCCAGAACCCTAAAAAAGGTTGAGAACCACTGATGTAAACTAAGCACAGGCGGCTGCACGTGGCCTTTTAAGTTCAGGGATTGGTCTATTCATCCTGCTTTCCCACACTAAGCTTCATTTACAAAATATAGTGCAAAGCTGAGAACAGCGGCTCAGATGACCTATTGTTTTGAACAGTTTTTATGCAAACTGCTAAACAAAGGTTACATCTGGTTCTGAGGTGGGAAAAAGTCTCACAAGACCCAAAGTTTGTTTTTTTTTGTTTTTGCTTTGGTGAAAAAAAAGATAAAACTTCAATATGTATTTTTTAACTTGACAAAAATGAGGTGGCACTTACTTATTTTATAAGAAGCATAGCCTTTATTAGTTAAAGCATACCAATAGCTCCATTGCCAAGTAGTGCAGAATGTGTTACTGTAACCTGCTCAAGCACTTGTTTTTAAGTAATGAAAATATGATGAATATTCTCAGTGATTCCTTAGAGTTGATGTTTTCTCAGTCTCACCTTGCAGCCCTCACAGGCATGGACGCCATAGTGAAACCCAGAAGCTTTGTCTCCACACACACGACACTCGATGTTTAACCCTGACGCAGACGTTTCATCTGAGACCTTGGAGAAAACAGGACTGTCTGAGTACTGTGGAGGGGATTCTGGCTCAAGCTTGATTGAATCTGAAGAGAGAAGAGCAACAATTTCAACATTTTGAGACTCACTTCCAATGTTCACATGGAATAATGTTTGACAGTCTACAGCTGCTGCTATACTACGGTAGTTTCATTTCATCTAGTAATGTGACTTAGACCATGTTTACAGTATAGAGCAGTGGTTCTCAACCTTTTGAGCCCACGAGCCTCAAAATAAAGGTACTAGAGACCGGTGACCCCTACTGTACCTGAATGCGGTTGAACACAGACATGAACATTTAAGAACAGTCAAGTATTTGGGCATAATATATAGTCAACTTGAGGATGTAAATCCTTGTCTTAATCAGAAATAAAACAGGTTAAAAGTGACCAAAAATGGTGAAAAAGGAATTTGAAAAACCACAGAAACTGGTTCAAACTGGCAAATAATGGGCATGACAAATCATGAATGTGGTTAAAATGGCAAAAATAAGCATGAAATATGGTGAAAAGAGGTTAAAAGTGACAATAATGGGTCAACATATACAATATTAGGGTTTACAAAGAGTTTACAAGTGCCAAAAACATCAGAAATTGCGGTATTGTAGAAAAAATGCATTCAAATTGGGCTCAAATAGTTTCTTAGTTTTTTGAAGGCATCTGGTGAACCCCTCCCAGTGTCTCGCGGCGTCACTGACTCCAAGGTTGAGAACCCTTGTTATAGAGCACAAATTATATGCATGTGGTTCAACTACAGCATTCATTCCCCCAGTATAATAATTACAAATCAACATGAGACGAACAGGACCTACTGTGCATGTCTAGCTCTGTTCCGTAGCTGTGCATGTTTGTGTAGTCCATAGTGGTCAGGTGATCGTCACTCTGCGGTGGACTCAGGTCATAAGCCAAGCCAGCAGAGGAGATGGAAGAAGCAAGTGGGGGAGAGAGGGAGGACTGGATGGAGGAGGAGGAAATGGACGTGTAGTCCAGTGCAGACAAATGCTTCATATCCAGAGAGTGGGAGCTGTCGTCCAGTTCTGGCAAGTCTATAGTGCTTAGACTGAAACCAACAGGCCAAGCATGGAGCTGCTGCGTGTCCACCATTTCTTCTGTAAAGACAAATAAAGGAAGGAGATGTTAATTATCAACGTTGCATTACAAAAAACTCAAACAATAGCAACCACCACCTGGGTAGGAAGGGGAACAGAAACATTAACAGCACATAATGTGGAAATAATATGGTGAAAAAACAATATATACTTAATATTAATCATGAAAAGCATGTAAAAGTGTGTGTTTAAAAGGTTTTTTTTTAACACCAGGAAGAGCAATGACTATTCCAAGTCTGCTCTGTTTTTGTTATCTATAGTGAAAAGAAAAGGGAGGCGTTTTGAGTCACTGGGAGGACAAGATGACCCCTGACACCAAAGAACATCTTTCAGTTTTCCACCACTTGCTGTTTGGGTTGCTTGTTGCGTGAATGCCAAACCAAAGCACACAGAAAACAGGCCAAGGATTCAGGACACACATTTGAGTCTCTGAGATTATGAAGGGGTTGGCCCTCAAAACTAAACACTGTTTAACACAAATTAAGGATACAGCTGATGATTATCTGTTGTTCTCGGAAAAAAAAACCCCAAAAACAATAAACTGTTTTTCATCCTGTATTTAAGACTTAAGAATTCTGTATTTATGATTCTTTATCCTGTATTCATGAGTTTGTGACTTTTTAACCTGTTTTTATGACTTTTTAATCCTGTTTTTATAGCTTATAAAACAGAATGTATGACTTATGAATAAAATATCGTCAATAATTATGTATTTATTCATTATTATCCTGTAATGAGTACTTTTTCACTTCTTGGCCCACCTCAAATAGTACAATCCTGGACTTTGCAATATATTTTGACAATGTTGGTCAAAGTAGAGATGCAGTGGCTACAGATGTAGTTTACCTTCACCAGTATGTCGGTAGTGTGAATGTGGAAGTCACTAAATAAATCAAAACATTGATCATTTCCATTATAAAGCCAGGATTTACCACAACCTTGAGCCTAAAGATTCTTAAAATCAAAAGACACAGCTGTACATTTCCAACATTCCAACATTAAATCAACTTTTCTAATAATGTTGAAGCTATAAAAGTGGTGCAGTACACAAAAAAAATTCTACAATCAAGAAAAATGCACATTTCCTTTACATTGGCACTAAGTTGGCATTTGTTCTGAGGTTTACTGAATATTCTCTGTTCATCTTTGCTTTAAATGTTCTTTTTTTGAAGAAGAAGAAACATCTCAACACCTGGAAAAACTCACAAGACACAAACCTTCCCTTCAAGAGAATAGTTACATAATAGTTATATATTCTTCCCTTCTCTTAATAGAACTTTTTTTTTAAACCAACAATGTCCTCAAAATAACAATGTACTATTCAAGCTTAAAGCCTAATTTAGAACAACATATGCAAAAAGAATGAGAATGATGTAACAGGACCAAAACCAAAATAACGTGACCCCAATGCCACAATAGTGCCAGGTATAAAAATGTTTCCAACAACAGTCAACAAACTTCCTCTTCGCTAAAACACATTTGTTTTCTATTTTTGTGCTTGGAATGTGGCGTCTTAAATTCAGTTCACAAGTTTATACTTGTGTGTCCAGAAGCAGTGATGCTGCTGATTTATTTATACCCAGGGAAAGCTGATTATTTTTGAATTTACTGGCCAGTTGCCAGTCAATCCGAGGATTAAATTTATGACACACTAGTGACTTGTGTCCTCGTTGGCATCAGTGGGACTGAAGAGTGCTGGGAAGATGGGTAGAAAATACTACTTTTTTGAAAGAAGTGAGTCTGTCGCCTTTACCAAACTACCACAAAATGCTGAATCAGGTGCAAACTATAGCTGACTGTAGCTGTGGACCCCAGGAAGACTAGCTGGTTACTAAGGTACCAGCTAATATGGATCCTTAAAGGGGGGGTATCATGTAAGGGGTATCATGCAAGCTTCATATCATGTTAGTGTATCATTCCCTCCTGAAAAACACACCTCCAGTGTTGCTCAGAGTGATTTTTGAGTAATCTTTAAATCTCCTGCCAGCAGCAGTTTTCCTGCTGTTTTGCTTGAGGGGACAAAGCTCCGCCTGGGGACGAGCCCCCTCCCCCTCCCTATGTTCACTTCCTCAGTTGAGCCCACAGCACCCGCTTCTGCAGATTTAGCTTTTAATTTATTTATTTCAAATAGTTTTCTAAGAAACGCCTGGCTTATGTTGTCTGTACCTCCCCTGCTTCCTGTACGCACCTCCGTCAAAACAGCTGCAGTCACAAGAAACAGCTGAGAGAGAACTACGTGTCGATCGGTCCACTCTGCTGTTATCGTAGTAACTACCTGCCTTTAGTTTTTAAAAATGCCTTCAGCGAGAAAATGTGTTTTTGGATGCGACAAAAACAGCCCTGTGTGTGTGTGTGTGTGTCTGTCTGCGGAGCCGCTGACAGGTGAGAGATCACTTTTCCTCTGGCCGTACGTTAGCATTCCTCACTTTGATACCCATTCTAAAGTAATGTTGTAAAAATGTAGAAAGTAGCCGAATACAGCGCACAAAAAAATACAAGTAAACAGCATCCATGCATGTTGGGATGATGTACTGGAGGGGGAGTGTTCATGGGCGTGTCACACAGGCTAGGAGGAGACAGAGGTGAAATTGAAGCGTCATGAACCGTGTTGCTACAAAGGGAAATTTCTTTTAATTTTTTTTATATTTGCTGCATTTTCCAAATAATTTTGGGTAGCCTAGTTATTTGAGTATGCTATAGAATGGTACTATGTGCCTGAAAAAAAACATGACTAATAAAAACATAAAAACATTTATCTCGTACAAAATGATGGTGCTTTAAAGTGCTAAAAACTGTAACTAAAGTTCATTTATCAATACTTAGAACAACTAGAACAGTAAAATCTGTTATTTGTCTACATTTTTGTACAGCTCTTGCTGAATTCAACGTGTTTGAATCCGTTTCAGTGTCATGTGGGAAAACTGCCTGTCAGATACTCTAAAAGATGACCAACGATCAGTGCGGGCGAGTTTGTTGTGTCTTGTTGTCTTTGAGGTGTGTGCGTGTGCACACGTGTGTGGCAGTGATGCCATTGTCATAATGACAGTTTCAGATTTCCTCGTGTCAGGACTTGACTTCCAGGAAAGAGTGAAGCGTGTAGGAGTGCTGTCTGTTGGCCCTGGCTTCTGTCATGACATAATGACAATGAGCCAACGATGAACTGGCAGGCAGGTCTGGTGAGCTTCGCTATGTTTACAAGGAAACAGATACATGACAGAGATTCCAAGACACACATAAATGCAATGTGAGAAACATGCAAACATTAAGTGTAACTTCCTTAAGTAGCTCAGATAGAGCATCTTTGGGAACCCAAGGTAAAAAGAAATTACTATTATACTAGAGTGGAAAAACAATCTCAAACTAAATGTTATTTTTATTTCCCTTCATATAAGGCATGGAAAGAAAGGAGAAACTAAAACGAATTACTGCACAGGAATATGAATATCTTAACTGTAAATACACCCCATCACCTCCCCGTCTCCACATACAACAGACAGAATTTTTCCCTTCTCATTGTTTTAATGATTGAGAGATGTTAAGAAGGTTTACATGAGATATTTCAAGGAGAGAATGTAATAATGCATAATAAAGGTGATTGACCAGTTTTTATTTAAAGTCTTTGTTATAAAGAGATGAATTATTTTTAAACCTTAAAGACAATAACAACTAATTTATCTACTATATTGTATTTTGCATTACAAGATAGATTCAAGAAAACATCAAGTGTCCTCTTCTTTGTAAGTCAGAACTCAAATACACCTCACGGTGATACTTGGACACGTCATCAGTGATGAACCCGGGGTCATAGGGTGTTTCGGGTCTTCAATCATCAGACACCCTCGCATGGGCGACCCAGCCAGGGGTGATCAGACCCCAGCCTGTGTCCAAGTGGCGCACCTTGGATCCCCCCTACGGATCCACAGCCACCTGGAGGCCTTTTCTGTGGCCTCAAGGATGTTCTTGGTGGCTTTTCTCAACTGCTGTCCTCTAATGCCTAGGAGTTTGAACACTCGCTGTAGTGAGTGACCTGCAAAACCCCTGCACCCGATTTCGATTAGTCCACAGCGGGCTCTCCAGCCATTTCTCCGGCACTCTGTGGTGAGCTCACAGTATTTGGCCCTCTTTTGCTCATTGGCTTCGTCAATCCGGTCTTCCCAGGGGACCGTCAGCTCCAGTAGCACCACTTGCTTGGTTAAATCAGATGTTAACACCATGTCTGGGCGGAGTGAAGTGGGGACGATATTTGCCGGGAACTTGAGTTTCGTTCCCAGGTCAACTTGGAGCTGCCAGTCACGAGCGGTGGCGAGGAGCCCTCCTGCAGAGCTCGGGTGGTGGTTTGCTTTTTGTCCTGCTCTAATGAAGGTGATTGATTGCTTAGGGGTGACCTGGGACTTGCTATATTGTATCGCTACACAGATGGAATCAGCCAGGGATTTTAAAACTTGGTCATGGCGCCAGCGATACCGTCCCTCCCCTAGAGCCTTTGGACAACAGCTCAAGATGTGCTTCAAGGTGCCCCTCCTCTGGCACAGTTTGCACTCCGGAGTGTCAGCTAGGCCCCAGGTGTGCAGATTGGCCGGGCTTGGGAGGACGTCGTATACAGACTGAATGGGGAATTTTGTTTGCAGAGGTTCAGCTCTCCAGAGCTCTGCCCAGGTGAGTTTGCGAGCTTCTGCATGCTCCCACCTTGTCCACGCCCCTTGCTTGAACATGCTGACCATCTTGCTGTACCGTACTTCCTCGAGCTCTGCACGGATCTCGTCTTGGACTAATTGGCGCTTCTCCTTGCCGCGAGCCCTGTCGTAGCGCGGCCTGAGAAAACTACCAAGGCCTGCCCTCCCCATTGCCACGGTACCCACCAAGGTCTTGTGCCTCAGCTGTGTCTCCGCTCTGCTTACGGCTTCTTGTGCCTGCCACTTCTTCCCGGTCTTAACAACAATTCCTGCAGAGGCAACCTTAACATCTGCGGAGTCCCTGTACATCATTACTTCTCTAGAGCGGGCAACTTTGAATTCTTCCGAGAGTCCACTGAGAGGGAGATGCAGCTTGGTGGATTGGCCATAAAAGGCAATGCTGCTCAAGGACCGAGGAAGACCCAGCCATTTCCTCAAAAACTTGCTGGTGGTCTTCTCTAGTACCTCTACCGTTGTCATTGGTACCTCGTAGATTAACAGAGGCCAGAGTATTCTAGGTAGAACTCCGTGCTGGTACATCCAGGGCTTAAAATTTCCTGGGAGACCAGATTTATCAATGGCTGTGAGCCAAGAAGTCAGGTCGCTCTTTGTCTGCTGCAAGGCCGCTGCATCCTTCAGAGAGCTGTCAAAGATTTTGCCCAGGCTCTTGACAGGTCTTTCGGTCACTGTTGGAATCTTTGTCCCTCCAACTGAAAAGCGGAAATGGTCGGCCACTTTGCCTTTTTTCAAGACTAGAGACCTGGACTTAGCTGGCTTGAAGCTAATTTTTGCCCTTTGTAAGTCAAATTATGGTCAACCTAACTTACATCAATACGGAAGGGCTGGGAATCACATGTCTGTGCAATAAGGGCAATTTAAGACTCAGACAAGGAGAATGTTCCGGCAGGGTAAAGTGATGTTTAGGACACAGTAAAAGTTATGACACAAGCCGGTTTGGGTATATTTAGTCATGTGCAAGACAAAAGGAAAACCTGCCCTGCTGCATTCAGGACATTGATGCTCTTATCCCCTTCTTTAAATAAAGGGAGGACAGCACCTGAATAACATAATATTTTCAATACTTGATATCCGTATGGTTTGTACAAGCAAACTGCATGATTTTAAAATTGATTGAATGGCCACATGATCAACAATCATGTCAGCATTTGGAATAATGAGCAATCTGAGCATTAATACAGGAAAGAACAAAGATTTTTATAGTAACTTTGTGTGTTTTTCTCTCATTCTGCTGGTATTTTATGCATTTCTGTACTCCTTTTATGTATTTTTCCTGTAATATGTTTTTTGCAGTCATATTGTGTATTTGTGCTGTCATTTTGCATTTTTTGGAGTAATTTTTGTGCATTTCTATTGTCGTTTTGCTTGTTTGTTAGTGCTGTGGGTTTGCAGAGTCACGTTTTTCTTGCCTTTTGGTGTACTTTTGTTGTCATTTTCTGTCATTTTGCATTGTTTTCTGAGTAATCTTCTGTATTACTGTTGTTGTGTTGTTCATTTACATAATAGTTTTGTGTGTTTTTGGAGTATTTTCTGTGTTTTTCTTTTGTCTTGTACTTTTTTCTGTCATGCTGTACATTTACTTTGGGGGCCGCATAAAATTAGGCCGAGGGCCAAATGTGGGCCACCAGTTGCCTATGTCTGGATGCATGTATAGTTTCATATTAGCCAACTTTACCAGTTCTGTTATTGGTGGTTTTACTGGTTCTTAAACGAATGGATAGTTGACAGCATAACAGCTTGTGTGTGGGGGGAGAGGGTGTGACTTCCTGACCTCTTAATGTGAAACACCCAGAGTTTCAGTGTCAGTGACTAAAACAAAGATATACCAGCCTGCATGTCTACGGTTTTTTTTGAAAGATCTGTGCGATTGATGTTTGTCCTGCAGTAGGACACGTTTGGGAAAGTCTTTTGTTATGAAGTAAAAAAGCTCATTTATGCTGCAAAGTATAGGTGCAGATTAGAAAAAGTTGCATGTCCCCTCAAGATTAAAAAAGATCATCTTTGTGCTTTACTGCAGGGAATCAGTCCTTTTGTCACTGATATGATGAGGCTACATTTAGCAGAGGTTGCTGAAAAAGGCTTTGGTGTACGACAGGGGTCTACAACCTGCGGCTCTGGAGCCTCATGTGGCTCTTTGACTCTTTTGCAATGGCTTCCTATAGTATAAAAAAAATATTGAAACACAAAGTTATTTTCTTACAGAGGGTATTAATGATTAATGTTGTGCAATAACCTGGTTATTCTGAAGGAAAATAGAGATTTTAATTGCGTGGGTATGGATTCATTTAACTACCAACGTGCCAGGTAATTAATATGTGGCAAGAAAGGATAGGTAACAGGGTTATCAAATTCAAGTTACTTTTTGTAGCCCTTCAAATACATTAACTCAAAAAAAAAAATCTTTATATGACATTTCGTTCATGTAAACTGATATGCGTAAGAATTTGAAGATGCAAGATACTGTTTTGTTGTTATTTCTTTCATGTCAATTTCTTTTATTCTATTATAAACAGTTTTTAAGTTGTTATTTACATGGTCGAAATAAATAACAAACATTTTTTGATATAATTTTAACTGTATATAATTTTATACACTGTATTGTCTTTATTGAGAAGGTATTTTTCTGGCTCCAGAAGGGCTTTAATTAAGGTGAGATGAAGCAAAATGGCAGACCGTTGGTGTAGGGCAATTGGAAGAAATTTGTCTTTTTTGTATTCAAAACGTTCTGTCTGTCTGAAAAGGTGAGAAGTTCAACACCCTATTTTCATCCCGTGGCATGGCTTTGAGTAATACGGAACCTAGACAGCCTTACTGATTTCAATATGTGTCCTTGTCTGATTTCTCTGTTTCAATGTCATAAGCTGCAGCAGCTCCGATAAACATCCAGTCAAACTAAGGTCAGACTGAGTGGGAGGAAACACTTAAAAAAATGACTGAAGAAGACTGTGCCCTTCAGAGGCCACAGGATTTCACCCCTGAATGCAAATTTAGGCACACGAGAATGGAAAGTCAAATATGTCTAATTTTATTGTTGAAAAAATGACAAATTCAGAGATAAAAACTTAAATATCATGCAATGCCCGCTTCAACTTGAATTTTTATTCATGAATTAAATAAAATGACAGAAAGATGGATCAGTCAGTATGTAGTGACGTTCAAATTTAGGCACACGAGAATGGAAAGTCAAATATGAGCATTTTCTAAAAACAAAAACAATATTTAGTGATAAAATATCACACAATGCCCGCTTGAACTTTTACGGAAGAGGATTAGGGCCAATTTTGATGGAGAAAATAATTTTATGAAGTCGAAATTTCCAGATTAAGGTAAAAATTTTGAATTTCTGGAATTACGTCAAAATATAATAATCAAGACTTCCGTAAAGTTTAATTTTTACCAATGAATGAAATAAAATGAAAGACGGTCAGTATGAAGTGACGTTCAGTTATAGATTCAGAAAAAAAAAGTTTGCAAGTACATCATATTTGTTTTGGTATTTTGGTGGCATAATTAACAGAAATATATGTATAAAAAAAGAGCAGTATAAACATTTATGAACAATAATTACGGTGAAATACAGCAAAGAAGACAGAAAAACAGTGACGGGGACGTGTGAGTTCAGACCTGTTTCACAGAGAGTTACAAGTAATTGTTAAAAAAAAAGAGAGCTTTAAGAGTTAAAATGATTTACTGATTTGGATGATAACACGTCTCAGCATTTTCCATCTATCTGCAACTTAATCCTTTAAAAATCTTCAATCTTGCTTGCTGAAACAATGTCACAGAAACAAACCCAACCTGCCAATCTGAACTATAACAAAGCACTAATACCCTTCAGTGTTTTCACATGCAATACGGCAAAACAAGTGTAATAGACCAGTGTCCTTAAAAGTAGCATTCTGTTCTCTCAAGAACAGGGAATTTTCGGAGTGTTACGTTAACTATAGTTGTTGTTTTTACTCGTGTTAGAAAGAAAAAAGAACTGATCGTGGACAAAACACACACAGACATTAGTACAGACAAGGCAGAGGCCCCTTCACTCACCACACGTCTCCTGTTTCACTTCACCCAGTTTTAAGTGACAGTGGTAGTGAAATGACGGTGAATGTGTGGTCATGTTTTCCCTCAGGAAGTGGTAACCAGTAGAAAGGGAACTACACTCACATGCATGTACCCACACACACACACACACACACACACTGTTGGACTCAGCAAAAGTTCAGACAGCGCACCGTCATGTGGTTTGTGAATATGTGTGTGTGTGTTTTATTCTCCTTTAGAAGTCCAAAACCTCGAAGTTGAAACTATAAAACAGAAGAACATAAAGTTTATATTATGTATAAGGAAGGAGTTGATGGAGAAAATGATTGTAATTGGGAATAAGTGTACTTGTGTGTATGTGTGTGTGTGTGTACTAATTTTGTCATAAGGTCAAATTAGTGTAAGGACAGATCACGATGAGCCAACTATGTGAATCCTCCACCGACGGAGTCAGCTCAAACCAAAACTTTAAAAGGATAAATCAAATAAATTAATGTAAATTAAACCAAATTAAAATTTGCTGCCAAATTTAACGATGTGTGTGTGTGTGTGGTGGGGGGGGGGGGGTGGGTGGTGGGGGGTGCTAGACATCAGATACAGAAGATTTCCTGTTGCTTCACACTTGACAGGCAAAACTATACCGTGTCTTCTTGTTGGTTGCACTTCTCTCCCTTCAATTAGTCACTCAGAGCCTGAATAAAAGTTGATTCATGAACATAGAAAATGCTAAAAAACATCAGTTTTGTTCGAAACATTACAACTGTTAAAGCCTATAGACACATAACTGAAACTCATTGTTCGTTTCACTGCTTTAGTTTTATCTGAACACACACACACACACCATTCAAGAGAAAACAGTAGCGTTCTCTTTACACCGAGAAAACAATTCCATTTACAAAAAATACTGTATATTAGGGGTGTGTATTGGCTAGCATCTGGCGATACAACTCGTATCCCGATACATACAGTAGGTCACGATACGACACAATTCGATATATCCTGATATTAAATTATGATTTTTTTTATCTTCATATATGACTTAAGAAACAACTAATCTGTAAATTTGAACACCTTCATGTATGAAATATAGTTTATTGGCATATTAAACACTCAAAACATTGGCTTTAACATGCCATGTGCCAACAACTTAAAATAAAAAAATAACACACAATCTGCCTGTGGCTTTTAAACCACCTTTGACTTCAGCACAACATGACTTTAGTGCAACTTAACTAAAGTATATACCTAGAACAACAAATAAATGCAGAAAGTCAGTACTTTCTTTTTAGATTTTATTGAAAAAACACAAGCTGGTCAGCATGCTCAGGTGTCAGCGCGCAAAAAAAAAAAAAAAAAAAAAATTAAATTTAAAAAAAAATCTATATAGATGCAGTTTGAATCAATCCAAGAATAGCGCAACGTAATATCGCGATATATTGCATCATGTTTCAGCCTCTGTTTCTCTGTGCAGTGTTCATTTTCTACCTGAAAGTGAATGAGTTTACTGAGGATACTCTAGTTTACAATCCAAAGTCAGAAAACACAGGTTTATTTATTATTAATAAATAATTGTTTACCCTTTGAGCATCAACGAGCACAATGAATTAAAATTGGGAAATGTTTTTAAATTACAACATAAACATGCTCTACACTACATATTCATTTGTTTTCCACAGCGTAAAAAAAAAAAAAATCTACAAAATACAAAGCAAAGAGCATAAGTTAGCATTGACAGTTTGTTAATACCTGTGTAACTTTTGTAACATGTTCAGTGATAAATGCCGTTTTACAAATATCAGGCTATAAAAAATAGCATAGATTATTATTCAGATAAGATTTAGCCTAAAACAGGGCACAGATATTAAACAAGTAAAGAGGCAGAACGTGTCATCTTGTCTGGTACCGTCCTACGCTCACGGAAAACTATCCTGGTGCTCAGAATAGTCGAAAGGGGGACAGACAGGTGCAAGTGGTTTCACATTAGCTTGACTGTAGCTTTTAGTAGTTTGCTTTCATGCTATGCACGCAGAAAAAGCTGGTTCTTCCAACACTGCCAGTCCATCTAGAGAGAATTTAGAGAGGAATGTTTTTCTCAAACAGAGAAAGTTAACTTTTTCAAGGCACTAAGAAAGAATAATGAGTGGATATCTACAGCATTTTTTGATGTTCTTAACTAAAAATGTACTGTTGAAGACAACGTTTATAGAATAGCTGCTTGAACGTGAGCAGCACTGATAAGATGTGGTACCTTTCAGTTTTGGGTATATCGTGTGTGCTAAAACTCAGCCACAAACCAATCTGACTCCGCAGTCAGCGATTAATGTTCAGTGAACAAAAGAGGTAAAAAAAAAAAAAAAAAAGACGTGCATTTGCACTTCCTGCTTCACAAATGCATGTCTGGATTTCAAAGATCAACCACTCACTTGTTTATTCTGCATTTACGACTAAACGGTGTCCTTAGAAAAGAGGTGAGTGAGTTGCTGAAGTGAGGATGTGATCACTTTTAACTAGACTCAACAAAAGCATGTGTGTCACACTGTTTGCAAATGCATGACATGGCACATATGTGTAGATAGACAGTGCTGCTTTTTAAAGGGATCCTCCACTGTTTTTATAAATATGGCCTAAAACCTTTGAAATGTCCTTATCAGAAGATCTATGACTAACAAAAACGCATTCGTTTGCACCATATCCATTTTATTAACTGGTGAGGTGAAGCACTCAGGATCATTTAGCAGCTCCGGTTGCATGTAAACACTGGCAACCAGGATCAGACAACCTGTATTTACATGCACCATGAGCTCTTCTTCTCTTCTTCACGCCACCTACGAAACAGCAGAGTTGGAACTGTCGCCCCCTGCGCTCACAGATTTTTTCGGCTCACAGATTTTGTTTATCAAATTCCGGTAAACAAAAGAGGTTTACATTGACTTTTTTAACTTTTACTGATTTTTAGAGCAACCCAAAGCAGCACAAGTTGTCATTTCAACATGGCGGCGCACAGACTCAAAAACGGTAAAATAGTTCCATTTGAAAAAGCTAATAAAACGAATATGGTGCAAAATAATGTGTTTTGTTAGGCATAGATCTTCTAAGAAGGACATTTCAGTGGAGGATCCCTTTATAGAGGAGCCCATTAATCACAGGCCAGATAGGGAGGTTTTATTTTCACTAGTGTTTGTTTCTTTGTCGGGATTACATCAGAAATACAGATTTTGACAACATTTTAACCAAAGATAGACCTTACGCCATGAAAGATTCCATTACATTTTGTCAAGGCTCCTGAATAATATACTGATTTTGAAACAGATTAAAAAAATCAAAAAATCCCTATCGCTCATCATTGACCAAAATTCCAAAATTCATATCCCCGTTTGTAATTGACCAATCTTTAGTTTTGTCGGGCTGGTTCCTCAATTAGCCCACGGTGTTTCATCTGGATCGAATTCGAAATTAAGCATTTCATCATCATTTTTCGAAGAAATGGTGCTGCCCATACATTTGGACTTCCTGTATTATTGTTAATGGTGATAGAAATGTCTTACAAGCTTTCAAAATGTGATTGATCATGGTAACTGAGAATATCTGGCAAAGAGGATATTTGGCAAATTGCGGAGGTTTGTGCTCTTGTTAATCAGATTTGAATTACACTGAAAAATATACTTTGGATGTATTTTTTATACTACAGAGTACGCAGTGTTGGGTTGATGAGCTACCAAGATCATGTGAAATAAAACTGCTGAACAAAGGCAGTGACAGAGTATGACACAAGATAAATAATGCTTGGTAAGGGTAAATACCATTGCACTTACTTATTGGTGACAAATAAAGCTGAATAACTAAATGCATTAGACCTCAAGTAACAAAAAACCATATTTACTAGTGTCCTTTATTTAATTTTTGGGGTCAAGTCAGTAGAAAAGATCAGACAATGACAGGTAAATAGTCAGAGAAGACATGGGCGGCTGGCGGCTCGCTGGCCACATGTGAGCCTGGTCTAACTTTGAATAAGCACGCAAAATTTTAGAAAAACTTGGAAAAGGACCTTAAAAATACACAAAATAAATCATAAAACACAAATAAATATATGTTGTTCTTTCCCGTATCAGTGTTCAGAATGGTCATTATTCTAAAAGCTGTCTTGATTGTTGATAATGTGGCCCTTGGAGCAGACAATCACATATCCGTGGCCCCCAATGAGATCAAAGTTGCTCATCTCTGTGCTAAAGAAATGCTCTGTCATTTGGTCTACAATGTTGATGCAGCTAAATGACGATGAAGTTTGATTTGATTTGATATATTATCCTAGAAACTAGAAGAAAACAAGCAACTCGCTGTTAAAAAGATTTAAAAAAAAAAAAAAAAAAAAAAACTTCAACCAATAGATTTGTAGCTTGAAAGGTACAATGTAATCAAGGGAATATTTTTCATTCAAGAAATATTCATCTGAAATGTATTTTAAAACAAAAACTAAGAACAGAGTGTTCTATGTTTTCCATTCATTTTTCCCACAGTAAGATTTAATTTCTGGTCTGTTTTGGTCAGTGTATGTTTAGTTTATTGGATTTTCTGTTCAGAAAAGGATATTAATACAATTCAAAAATTAAGTTCCGTATGGTGCGACCAGAAGTTGCATGTGAAGACAATGCTGTGCTTCTGGGAAGAGCACCATAATATGACTTCTACCTGTGGTTTCCCTATTCTAGGCTAAAATGTCTGTGGAACCTTACTCTGACGTGATTTTTGACATGGAAAAACAAGGCTCGTCATCTGCAGAAATCTGGGGGTGGAAGAGGTTTTTCTTGTTGTCCTCTTCCCTGAGGCACAGTGTCATTGTTTTGTACTGATCCATGTCTATGAATTTATGTTACACAGTCAACATTATTTCTCTCACCTACAGCACCAACCTAAATACTTGTTCATGTGGATCTTGTTGGGTTCTTTTTTTATACTATGGACTTTAAGCGCTTTGAGATGACTGTTGTAATTTGCGCTATATAAATAAAGTCAAATTGAATTGAATTAATATTTTTTTTAAAATGTCATTTTTTTGTTTCTGTCTTTAAACATTATTTTTGTTTTTAAAAGAAAATGAAAATGAAAATCTAATGATTTTTTCAGTTTTGCGCATCCCTTCTTTACCCTGATTAAGAAAAATGCCTTGAATTTCAATCTTAATTTTCATTTTTAAATAAAAATGGAATAATACACAACAATAAATAACTAATGTATTGCTTTTTAATTTCCTTATCTGAACGGAAAATCCAATGACCAAAACACACTAAAATCATGGTTTCTTTGCTCACTAAATATGCTGATCAATGAAAACATAAAGTTAGTTTATTTTATTTTTACCGTTTGATTTTATTTATTTTTTTAGCTTCAATTCAGTTTTGGCCTGACAAAAAAATATCAAAACAGAAAATTTAAACTACGATTTTAAAAGAAAAAGTGGATCAGACTCAACCATCAACTATTTTATGAAAAACAGTCAATCATTCTCTCAGTTATTTTCCCACAGACGTAAACATTAATCCTGAAAGTAGACGTCGTGTGCTAAAAATGGATTTGCCAATGCTTCACACTCGTCTTTAGACACAGGCATTTTAAGGACATGCTCTACATTGCTTTTAGGCCCTAAAAATTGCAGCGGTTCCTCTGGAGAATTGGGTCAATGAACTCTGCTCAACAACCATTGCAGAGATTGCAAACTAAACTGAACTCTTGCATGTGAACAAAGGTCTACGTAAGGACAAATACACAGTATATGTGTAAGAAAACACTTCTAAAGGGTTCAACTCAATGCATTTGCGTGTGCCTGTGTGTTATATTTTTGTTGTTTTCTGCATGGGAAACTGGAGTGTTCACAATATTCTGAGGACATGAACCTTCCCCTATTTCCTTTAAATAGACACAAGTTAATTGTTGATGAGTCCCTTGAGCCTCAAGAGTTTCCTCACTGGATAACAGCGAAAGTCACAGACAGACAGAGGTGGCAAAAGTACTAGTCTTCAGTACTCAAGTAAAAGTATAGATGACTCCAGTAAAAGTAAAAGTATTGAAGTTGCTCCCTTAGTTGAGTGAAAGCAAAAAAGTACATACGACTGAATGTACTTAAAGCCACACCGTAGACTTGTGATTTAAAGAGTTGACACGTATCAATTATTTTGAATGATTCCTCAGGCCAATATACAGCACTTGACAGTATCAATGCTCCGAGCAGGGCTTCCCTCTTGAAATACCGACTATGTAAGTTTGGAGAGACGGATCGTCTTTGGCCAGGTCATGTGACCTGAAGGATGTATCGCTTTACGGCAGTCACATGACCACAGGCTTGGATATTTTCATGCTTCTGCTAGAATTTTTTTTTTAAAACTGCTTCTGAGGAGGCTAAAAAGATGCCTCCGAGACCCGGCCGCCGAGACCCGGCCACCGAGACCCGGCCGCCGAGACCCGGCCGCCGAGACCCGGCCGCCGAGATCCGGCCCGTGCACACCCCGTGCACACCCCTTGTCCACATCCCTTGTCCACCGCGCCTCCGACCTCGACCGACGCACGGCAAAGGTCTCCAACGACACCGGCAGAGCAGCTTTGAGTTTAACATTTTGAGAAACTTGACAATGTTAACCATAAAACTAAGGGTTTCGCGGTTGTTGGTTTGCGTCTTTTTACGTCCACACTGACAGAAGTGATGAGCGTTAAGGCTGTTTTTTCATAATAAAACACCAGAAAATAAAAAATTATGATTTTAAAAACTTGGTTCGGTACCAAATGGTCTACAGTGGTTGAGTAAACAGAAAAAAGCTCAAACTACCAAAATTTTTCATTTGACGAGCTCTAGAGTTCTACTCCAGCTTCGCGGTGGTTGGTTTGCATCTTTTTACGTCGTGACATCATCTTCGAAGGTCTTAAAAGTAACAAGCTAATTTTTTAAATGCAAGGAGTAAAAGTAAAAAATCGCCAAAAAATATATATACTCAAGTAAAGTACAGATACCAGAAAAAACTATTTAAGTACAGTATATTTGTACTCTGCAGACAGACAAACAAATGCATAGGATATCTTTTGTCAATTGATTGTAAAAGGAAAATGAAATCAATCTAGCTTACTCTTTCTTGTTAGAACCCCATACAAACAAAAAAAGAAAAGGCAAAGCACGAAAGACACTGAAATGACAAATAACTACTGGCTGTGACTTTGCATCAAAAGACAACAGTGGATGTTTACAATTCAACTTATATTCTGACAGGCCTGTGGTAGTGGGGGGGGGGTGAGTGGTATGAGAGAGGAGCAGTACATTGGAAGGGTCATGAATCGTTCCTTTAAGTAAAGAGGAAGAGACGGGGAGTGTGTTGCATTCAGGTGCTGCCGGCTGGACAATAACACAGCTTGAGTGACACTGACAATATGTGTGGCAGGAAAGGTGTACGCAGAAGTCACATATCTTTGATTGTTCTTGAATTTCAAGGAGGAAGTAAGAGAGGTCAAAAGTAGTGCAACAATAGTTTGTATGTTATCCCACTGTCCAGCAATGTCACTCAATGATGCAGGACTTTTCCTGAGAAAGGCAAAAAAAGGCAAAAGTGAACAGCAATATGTGTTTTAGAAAGAGGATAAATGTAGTTCTTGTAATGTTCCTGTGTGCCCATGTGTGTGTCAGTCCTTGTTTGTGTGTGCGTACTCTAAAATGTGTATTTTTAGCGGTTGTTGAAGTCACTCAAAGCTCTGAATGAGTTTCATTCAGATTTCTGCTTTAGTTAAGGTACTCTATAACCTGCATCACTAGGGTTTCTCATCGTAACGTCTTCGCCTTCTCTAGAATTCCTCTTGAAAATATCAGATTTTATGCTAAGTTTTATATTTTTTCTAACTGAGAATTGTAATTTTAATTATTAAGCAAATGTCACTTTAAGGTTGCAACAAAAAGCCATTTTCGTTTAACCATAGTATCAGGTTAGAAGCGGAGTGGTGGCCTAATGGTTACAGGAGCGGACTTGTAACCGGTGGGTTGCTGGTTCTAACCCCACCGTGGGTCATTGCTATGGGCCCTTGAACAAGGCCCTTTACCCCAACAGCCTCAAAGAGGGCAGAAGAAAGGACGAAGAAGATAATATTAGGTTAGAATGGAGCAGTATTTTACTAAGTAATACAAATTATTGAGTTGGTAAAACTGTTAAGTTTAAGTTCGACTAATGCAATGCATTGATTTGAGAACAATCAAATTATTAAGTCCCTGTCAATGGATTCAACTGTGTAAATCGAACTTATTAACATTTTAAAGAACTGACGTTATTTCGGAGTTACCAATTCAAACAATTCAATTAAGTTGGGATTTTTTCAAAATGAAACAAACTAAAAAACATTGTTCTTTAATTACGGCCCAGTACCAAATGGTCTGAGGAACACTGACATTGAGCCAAAAGTTTCAGATTGCTATATGCATTCAATTTGGTAATTACAATCTCTTCCATATCCACATTTAAAGGTCCTATATCATGCTATATTAAGACCTTCTAAAATCAACTACAGCCACATACTGTATGGGTAATATTTTACATTTTGCAAAATAAAATACTAATTTATTAAGATATAGTACTTGTTTTTTTTTCAACCCAGAAGTTGAGATGGTTTCTCGGAGCGCCGCCTCTCCCTGTGTGAGTGCCTCCCATTTCATGACGTAGCCCAACAGCCACTTCTGGCAAATAGACTCTTCTTTAGGAAGTTTGAACAAATTCTGAGGACTTTCGTAGTCAAACATGCATTTTCCGTTACCAGACATTATCGTTTGGTACAAAAACAAAGTCTGTTTGTTTTCCCTGTGCAGACTGGATAAGAAAGGACAAACAGATGTTCTTCGGCCGCTCGCATTACTCTAGTCTAGCACTAGAGAGAATGGGCGTGTATGTTCACTGTGGAGGCGCGGCACCAGCAGCAGGCACTTCCTGGGGGGGGGGGGCGGTTCATAATTCTAGTGACGTCACTAGCATTTGAGCCGCTCGTTTTTCAGAAGAGGGCAGAGAAGCCGCTCAGAGAGCAGGATTATTGAGGATATCTCAGAGATGCAGGAAGGAATCATAATAATACTTTGGGGTGTTTTTGGAAAGGAATTAACATTGTAACAAGGTTAAAAACTCATAAAAGTTCATTTGTATAATATAGGACATTTAAAATCATACATACAGCGGTTATAAGGGACTGCTGATATAAGATGGCATAAGTATAAGGTGTAGCGCGGTTTTTTTGTCACAATTATAGAATCCTATGAGATTTCCAATATTTTCATGCCACCAAATTTACAGTAATAAATAGTAGTAACAAGACTGTGCATGTTTGTTACAGTAATAAAGACAGAATGGGCTTGGTGTGGGGGAACTTGACTGGCCTGTATGTGCTGTCAACCAAAAAGCTATCGAGATCATTAGTTTGTTTTGAACTATATGTACATACAAGATAGTGCTGGTGACTATACTTCAGAAACAAAACGTAAGCTTCAACTAACAACTTCTGCAGTCAACAAAAACAATCATCAACGACAAACATTCAAGTGATCTCTACTCTTTATTTAATCAGGTTTTTGTTCTGGTTGAATCGGTTAATGACATGCTCGTGACAACTAGGAATAACTAAGAATAACTCATTCATGAGTTTGGATATTTCAGGTTTTCCAGTTTTATGCGCCACATCGTTTTTCATTCAACCATAACCTGCTAATTTTAAAACAAGGGGGTGGATTACAGGCATTAGATTTTTTGCCAAGCAGAACCTAAAATGTGTGATGTCACAATCTTTGTCAGCTGAACTGACGGTGCCTGAGTCAGTATCAGTTTCCTCCCACAGACCACAGCGTTGACCGAAGAGAAGCTTCTGCTTGCTCCAACATCTTTCTAAAAAGGAAATTAGGCCAAAGGTGGTTAATAGATTTTTTTTAATTGTATTTTTATCTTGCACTATACCCTCGTTTATGTGCCTGCTTTATTTTTAGCTGTCTGTCTTTACTTCATTGTGCGTTTTATTGTTTGCTTTGTTAATCATGGAGCATGTTTCTGAATGTCAGGTGGCCAATGAAGAGGTGACCAAGTCAATAATTATTACTTATCTATTGTGCCTCGAGGCATTGGCACTCAGACAACGGATTCACTAAACAAACATTAAAAAAGAAAACATACAATTAAGTTCTGTAGTGTCATGGACCATGGTAAGCTTGTACTCATTGTCATTTCACTTTTTAATACGGTGCATTACTGTGAGCGGCATACAGTGAGTGTTAAAAGACAATATCTTAAACATACTGTTTGTATTATTCCTATTAGAAAAAAAAAACACAATTTCATATTTTGTGTCCTTTTCCAGAAACAAATCTAATAAAATGATGACATACAAATAATTTGAAAGTGATTTATAAAGCTTTAGAATTAAAGTTTATCTATACTGCAATGAGCAACATCACTTAGCTCTGTAAAGAACTGATCTAAAGAACATTAGTATATAAACTCAAACTTATTTTTTTTGACCTGCACTGATATGATCTGAATATATTTCCTTCCGTGAAATGTATACAGTAGCTAAATTATTTATCTAATTTCCTAATCTAATTATAACTTTAATTTTACTCTAGAAAAACTGTGGTTGACAGAAAAAGACACTTTTCTTACTAACTTTTATAAAGTCCTTGAAATCTCTTTTGACACTTAAATTGTTACTGTTTGTTTGAATGGCCTTGAGGTTAATAATTAAATGCAATTTAAAAAACCAATCGATGACCTTCAGGTTAAACTCAGCTGATAGACCTAAACAAACAGTGGGCTTTTTGATAAATCTCACAACAACACAAATCATGAAGAGCTACTTATCAGCAAACAAACATGTAAGGTAGCGATGAGGGAACAGCGACAGGTCATTATCCTAAAAACTGAACCGATTCAAGTGTCTTTTGTCAGGTCATTTAAATGATCATCACTATGCAGATACACTTTAGTTACTTAAATCTTTGATTTTCAGCTTTTAAGGACAAAGCGTGAACTATTTTTCATTTACACTTATAAAATAGAAGTGGTTTGTGAAAAAAGGTGCTAATGTCTGCTGAAAATGCTCAAATGTAGTGTGGAGGTTTGCAGTTTGATATATATGACTTGAGTGCTTGAAATGGACAACATAAATATACCATTGTATCTTAAACCACTCCTTTTCGTTTATGACAACAGAGCAAAGTCCACATCTGTCTCGGTATTTAAGACACACGCGCGCGCACCCACACACACACACACACACACACACACACACACACACACACACACACACACACCCCTCACAAGTATCTAAATGTTGTATGCTGTTTTTTTCTAGCCAGAGCTTTAGAAATAGTAGCTTTAGATCACACATGCCTCCAGTTCAGTCCCGACTAAGGCTTTCAGGTAAAGAACAGAAGAGTCAAAAAAGCTTCCTAAAAAAACCTAAAAAACAAACACTCCTAAAGTAACCTGTTATTAAACTTTCCTTTCAGCTGAGCAAATAAAAATGTAATTAGAGTGTGATATGATCACCAGTAACTGTTTTCTATTTGTCAGGAACACATTTCTGATATTAAAAATGAATTATCAATAAATACCCTGGCCATTGACTGGCACCCCGGCCCAGCGGCCAATGAGAGCTGATTATAGGGCTGGGCGATTTTGCCTAAAAAAAAAAAGGATTCGATTGATTGATTCGATTTTTGATTTTTTTCTTCAATGCACTTAAAAATGACTGCAGACATCAGATATATTGTCAAAAGTACAACTTTATTGCTGTGATTGTCCTCCAGAGTTAAAATGCATAGAACAATCCCAAAATGAACAGTAAATGAGGCTCTGTCATTCAATAATTTCAAACTTTAACCCAGGTTTAAGCAAAAGTGCAACAGCAACTTCACAGTAGCTTCAATTTTCTGATTAAGAAATCAGATAACTACATATTTTATAACATATACCATTACAATTAAAAAGATAATAAACTCTTCCCTTAGCATCAAAGCATAGTGCGAATAAAAAATGTTACATGCCTGTGGCACACATGGGTACACACATGTAAACAAAGAGGGGGCTGGCTCACATCGGAACGCGAAAAAGTCCGAAAAAAACTGTGGTGGGAAAAAAAAATATATATATATAGATTTTTTTTTTTAACTCCAATTTTTTTTTTATTTTTGTATTTTTATCTACAAATTCAATTAATCGATTAAATCCAATTTTTTTTTTTTGCCCAGCCCTAGCTGATGAGCATCAGCAAACCCTGAACAGGAAGATGAATGAATGAATTAATGAATGAATGAATAAAAAAAACCTGCAAACTGTAATTGACAACCTGTCGTGTGAACAAGGCACCAGCAAGATAAGATAAGAGACATTTATCAGTCTCACAGTGGGGGAAATGGGGTTTGTTAGAGCAGCAAGAAGAGGAAAACATAGAGCAAACTGAGTGCAGAAATAAGAGGGGAAAGAGAATGAATGAACAAATTATTTTTAACAGAACAGAACTGAAAACTAAACTTTTTCAGTTCTACTTTTGTAGACTTTTTTGTCTACATTGTTATCCTAATAATAAACCTATACAGGTCTGTGGAAACAAAAATATTTAATACTTCATTTTAAAAACTTTTTATAACCAGTAAATCAAAGAACATGCAAATGGTGTCTTACGAGTAATTCTGACTATAATGTGTGGTATTCATAGGTATCAGGGATGCACTGATTGATCGGGAACAATCATGCATGTCACGATGACATAGCAAACATCAGAACCACTGTTTCATATTCACAATTATGCATCTTGAAGGTGTTTCTTAAGCACGCCACACACAGTGTTGATTCTGTCAGACTGGACATTTTTTTTTTATATCATTATGATTTACCCAAATTTAAACTGCAGAACTGTTTTCCATTTAAGCAGATAATACAGACAGGTTTTGAGGGTCACATACAAAAATTGTAGATGAAAGTGTTGGAAATGAATGGCTAACAACAAAGAGACATGTTGGTAATATGTAATCTGATTGAATGCAAACTAAATACAAAAAGGATAAAGATAAAGCCTTCAGAATTGCACTATAACAAATATGAGTTAAAGCAAGAGTAAAAGCAGTAAAACGATATCATTTGACTGATTTGACAAATGCATGCTGATAATAATATTTCCCAATTATTATTATTAGAAGTTTTACAACCACAAGACTAATAATAATAAAGCGTTATCATTCGTTTTGTAGAATTAGATAAAAGCAGATACGGTGTAAAAAAAAAAATGCTGACATGTTCAGCAGTTTAGCTGAATAATCAAAGAGCCACGCAACCACAAACCTCAACACATAAAGTCTTAGTACCTCCGCTTTATCTAAATTGCTGCTGAGTCACTACCGTTGTTATCCAACACGAGAGAAGAGCTGAAGTGCCCAAACCAGACATGATTATTATTATTATTATTATTATGAAGTAGAAGAAGAAGTCACTTGTTAACCATGTTATTCATAAATCATCATCGTCAAAAGTTGCCATGCATGGACAACAACCACAACAACCACCACTGACCAGGGCTTCTGTGCAACTCACCTGGGAAGCTTTGATACCTTTGATGGTGAAACTCTCTGCCTGGTGGTGTTTGCATGTCCACCTCCCACTGAAAAAGATCACTGTGGACCCACAGTGACAGTATGTGCCAATGCACTGCCCTGTGTGACCCCACCCCCACCCCCCACCTCCACCTGCACCATCACCATCACCGCCAGCCCAACGCTTCTTAATGCACATGTGGCCACGTTGTAAACAGGACACTTTCTGCAACAATATGACCCATTATCATAGATAATGCTACTGTGATAATTTTCCACCTATTTCTAATGAAGTCCATCATAGCGCACTTTAATAAGGATTGAGACACACAGAACAATACCAACTGTTCCTATCTTACATTGTTTACTATAGTAAGAATACAAAGTTGATAAAGCAGGTTTTAATGATATTATCTGAAAATCAGCCGTTGCAGTAAAAGTGTGAGTACAGCGGAAAGTGACTGACCTGTCTGAGGAGCTGGAGAAGCCCACACGCTGCTGGTAGAGGTTAATAAATGTGCGTCAAACTTTGTTCTCAACAATAACCAGCGCTCCCTGGTTGTCCGCGGCCGTGCGTCTGGAAGGAGCGTCCCTGTCACTGTGTTCAGAGCCCGCTCTGCTCCTCTGGTTCCTCTGGTTCTCCTCCCTCCTCTCAGACGCACACCGCCCGGTATCATGAGGACACACCACCTACCAGGGTGGCCACACGTCCGCACAGCATTAGCTATACTTTTTAGAATGCTGTTTTCTGTTCCATCTATTTGTAGCACAGAATTAATTCATAATTAGGATTAAACTTTATTGCTATAGCGCAATTTATGTGCTTTACATGAGTAAAAAGTGCAGCAGAAAACATTTAACGTCAGAAATCAGCAGTCAAAACATCTCAAATCAGCAGTAAATAAATACATGATTAATAAATACGTAAAGAAAAATAAACAAACACGTCATCATTTATTTTACAGAGAAATGAGAGGTGACAATAAGTGAGAAAAGATTCACAACAGCGGAGACAGCAGAGGGAGCCGCTGAAGCTGCGTTGCCAGGTTGGAGCATATCCCTATCTTATTCGGCCTATCGCAACAAAACTTCAGCAAAATGGGTAAAAAAAAAAAAAAAAAAAAAAAGGAAAAGAAAAGAAAAGAACTTTCATTGAAAAAGTGAAAAATAAAAAAATAAAAAGTTTTTTTTTTTCCTCCAAAACTCATAAAAATAAGATGTACAATCATATATTTTAGAAAAATAACAAAAAAGTAGTTTACATTTATTAACCCATTTGTCAAAATATTTTTGTGAGATATATATATATATATATATATATATATATATATTTCGCAAAAACATTTTTGACAAACGGGTTAATAAATGTAAACTTTATTGAAAAATATATAAACTAAAACTATTCTTTTTCAAACTTCATAAAAAATACTATAAGATGTGAAATCAAATATTTTAGAACAGTAGTAATAACGTATTGATATTAATAAATAATAAAGCCCCCCTGTCATGACATCACGTCCCTTATAAGGGGCGATCCCCACAGTTTGAGAAGCACAATTTATAATAGTAGAATTAATTTTTTTTTCTGCCAACTTTGTCATGTGTGACGTAGGCTACTAAAAACAAACAGATCTGTTTAAATGGAAAAGGTAAATAGGGAGAAGACTGAAGATATATATATATATATATATATATATATATATTAAGGTTTACTGTTTTTTTTATCTATCTAAAAAATATTATTATTATATTATTTAGCATATAAGGCTTATTAATATTAGTAAAGCACAAATAGCATACTGATAGTTCTAGTTAACACTTTTTGCTTCTTTAATAAAGTCTACTTACACACTAGAATACCAAAATTAAGTATATGTACTCTTATTTTGAGTACTAGTAGAACATTTGTTGATATAATTCACAATTATTTAATTTATGCTCAGATGGCTTTCAATGGGGCACCAACAGATCTTTAAAATATACTAGAGCTAGATCAATAAGAACTTTGTATGCTTACAGGAGGATTTTAAATTCTATATACTGTATTATAGAATGAAGGGAAGCCATACCTGGAGAAATATGTTCTCCCCTGCTTGTACCTGTTAGTAGTCTCTGCTGCATTTTGGATGAAGTGAAGACCTTTTAGTCAGTTACAGGGACACCCTGACAGAATGTAAAGAATTACAATGGTCTTGAAGTAACAAATGCATGCATTAGTTTTACAGCTTCACTTTGGGCCAAGATGTTCCTGATTTCAGAGACATTACGGAGATGAAATAAGGCTGTGCTTGAGTTTTCCTTAACATAAGTCGGTATCAAAGATAACGCCCACACTTATAGCTCATCCAAGATTTGATGTTGTTTTTTATACATGCCTGGAGTTTTAATAGCTGATGTTTTTCATCTAATTCTATTGACATATACAGCAATATATCATCTGCGTAACAGTGAACATTTACTTTATGGGTTTAATTGGCTCGCGATAACTATATTATATTTTCAAAAGGGGAAAGAAATAATTGAAATTGGGAAAATAAGCTGGACAAACATAAATACTTACTCTGGGTATGAACTTTTTAACTGAAGAAGAATACAAAAAATAAAAATAAACCATAGCAATTTGGTGAGTAGTAGATCATGTGGATTTTCTTTTTAATCTGCTCACTAATCAAACTTTTTTGTTTTGATCTTTTTTGTCCAGTCAATCCAGCATAGCAGCAGGTTGGGATGAGCACCAAAAACCAACAGGATTTGTCGAGTATAGGCTTGTCTTTGGATGGTAAATCACTTAAAATCATATCGTAAAGTGGAGATGTTCCCACAATTATTCTTTGATTGGTCAACCCTTTGAACAACTAGGATTCACATCATGTTGTTTTGACTCTTTTTTTACTGTGCTGCAGGTTTTTCAAGACATTGTTTTTCCCAGTCTCTTTTCCATTATCTTTGCTAATCTTTACATACAGTACATATAGTGTTTATTCATTTTATTACATCATAACCAAGGCTTATCCCACATGTTTATGCAGCATGCGATTTAAACAGCATCAATGGAAAAATAGGGGAAACTTCCATCTTAGCTTCTTCCTAATCAATATATGACTACATTTGGACAGTTTAGTAGCACTACTACTCAGGAAAAAGCACTTAAATACCAATTGAATGAAATTCTCAATAAAAAGTTGCAGGTAATGACATTAATGCTAAATAGAAATATTAGATACTATTTAGTGATGATGATGATGATGATGATGAAGTAGATGCAGCGTTTGAAGACTGGCCGGAGCAGCTAAAAGATTGACCTTCAGTTAGGTAAGTATCTGTGTGAACTAATGTGAAGTGGCTGTCAACCTTAACAGAGACGACCCACTTCAACATGTCACTCTGAGGTTAGTTTGGAAGTGGTTTCCTGATCAGACAACTTAAAACTAATGTGACTTCAGTGCACATATAGAAGATACAAATGCTGGTGCTCGAAAGGTTTCAACCATTTTACACTTTACATGTAAGGGCCAATATTGGCCCATCAGGCCCACACAATGAGTATTATTCTAGAAAGGTAAAACATTAGTCATTAAGTAAAGCATCTTCTTGCTGAGTTACAGATATTTGTTACTTAATGCTCATAGATGATTGGAAATATGATCTCTAAAGATAAAGTACATTAACTATATGTTGTAGACTGCTAAACTTGATCCGTGGAGTTTTCCAATACGGCCCAAATGGGGACTAAAATAGCCATATGTGACTGCTGAAATACATAGATTTGCAAAGTTAGTCAATCTCCAACACTTCGGACACCCCTGGGTTCTTGGGCACTCAAGCCCTTCCAATCTTTCTCCTACTTCTCTATAATGCTAATAATGTGTGTTATGGAAGGGCAGAGCTTTGTAGTTTTACTATTGTGGATGAGCACAATTTTGCAAAAAAAAAAATAGAAAAATAAAAAGCTTTAAAAGAGTTCGCCCTTTATGCGTCAGATACCTGTCTAATGCAGACAAAAACAGGAATTTTAATAGAATATAATAAAAAATGAATGAAAACAAACACGTTTGTATTAATTCAGTTCAAAATAATGCCAAAATGTTTGAAAAATGATTGTGCTTTCACAAGAACTATGGAAAAATAAATGAATGAACACATCTTTGTAGTCACAAAAATAGAAAATAATAATAATTTTAGAAAATGGAAACCAATATAAATATCGCCACCTACTGGTCTTTTAAAGCTAGTTAAAGTAATTCGCTCAGATTTTGAAGGAAAGTGAATTGATCGGTGATTTAAAGCTTGGAAAAAAATGGCATAACAAAAGATGAGGACCAAATTGCTTTTCCTGGGGGATTGATTTTTTTTCCATATCAATTTTGTAGTTATGTAGGCATATTTGCAATTTTCTAATTACAAAATTCAATTTGTTTTGAATATGATGTAATATTTTGATGAAACCAATGTGTCCTGATCTAACACTGTAAACTCCAAGGATCATGGTAAATTTGGGAAACTGATCTAAATGTAGCTCAATACAGCACAGGAGTCTAACAAAAAAAAAAAAAAAAAACTGACTTCAATAGGAGCAGCTTCCCCCAGAAGCTTTAAATAAAGTTTCATCTCCCAAATAAGGGTGCACTTTTTGAATTCTGAAGCCTTCTTGCTTTGATCCCTACATGAGTCCTGACTTGAATACACGACAAGCAGAATTAAGTTCACTTATTAAAAACACAAATTGATAGGACCACAATTTATTACCTTTAATCTGTACATCAATGAAGAAACATGGTCAGTCACCAGGTCATGCAAAGCAGAGTTGCATTACAAATAAAAAACACAACACAAAAAGCATTATGTACCAACTACACCATAAACATGGAGTCTCAATAATAAATAAATAAAATACATATAATACAAAAAAATAAATTCCTTATTTGACATATACATACAAATACAATATGTTCTCATTTACTTGGATGGATATGCAGACAGGTTGATATGCAGATTTCAAGGTTTAACTTTTTTTTTTTGGTCACAATTCAGTTAACACGGGGTTATTTCCTTCAGTCCATTTATATATAAATAAAATAACAACAACAAACCCAAACACGTATTTTTGGGGTGTAAATCACCCTGCTTCTGAAGGCCAATAAGGAGCAACCTGAAGATTGACCAAGGGAAGAAAGCCTAAAGGGAAAATAAGCGTACTAGTGTGTAACTGTAGTTTTAAATATCTTTATATCTATATCGGAGTGTCATGTTGAGGTGCTATTGCACTAGTCTCACTGTCTTTTCATGAGAACAATCAACAAACTACAAATACTGTTGATAGATCTACACAGAGGCGAAACAAGAAATCACCACTCACAGCTACAGACATGAGCTACTACCTTAAATGTGTTCTTCTACTCTTTGGAATTCATGACTTTCCCCATTGCACTCAGCCTTATATTAACTCCAGGGTTGGGGTCAATTACATTTTTCAATTACAATTACATCTTCAAGTATCCATGTTCAATTACAACAAAATGATGTATGTTGAGCTGCATTTTTTCCAATTACAATTATTATTTTCCCTCTGAAAGTCAATTACAATTCCGTCCTCACTTACTAATGTTCAATTACAATTAATCACACTTAGTGTTCGTAAAATGAATAAGCCCTTAAATGTTAACCTTCCTCTTGTGTTAGCTTTCTGTTAGCATCTCTTATAACGGGTCAGTTTGACCAATGTATCAAATCAGCTGTAAAATACACTAAAAGAAATATTATCTATCATCTAATTTGTATTTCATCTCTTGGTTACCTTGTTAGGCTTCCTAATCAATGAAAATATTGGTATTAATATTTTTGGTGTGGATGTCTGAGCCTTTTTTCTGTCAGTATACCGCTTGATTTAATTATTCTTTTTCATTTTTTATAATAGTGGGAAAAGTTCTTAGGAAACTACGTATTTGTAAGCCATAGAATTGCAACATGGTTCACCAGTTTTGCGTTGAATTAAATTGTAATGAACAGCTTTTGTAGCAATTTCATGAAATTCCATAGAATTACAATTACAAGGTCAATTACCTGAACTCAATCACATTTCAATAATGATTACGACAGTCACATATTTCTTCAATTACAATTACATCATAACTGCAATTAACTATAAATTACGCAATTACAATTATAATTGACGCCCAACCCTGATTAACTCTAGTAATAACTCCTGCAAAGTAAATGAATAGATTTAAGGTTGTAAATAACACAAGTCTGCACAGCTACCTAATGTAGCTGTAAATTTGAAAAACGTCTACAATAAGGCTACAACATCGAGTGAGAGAGAGAGAGAGAGAGAGAGAGAGAGAGAGAGAGAGAGAGTGAGTAAAGAAGGAAGGTGTAAAACTCAACACCTACAGAGCACTAGTCTGCTCCAGAAGATACACCGAGTCACTTGGAGGTGCCATGCAGAACACGTGAACACGACTGAACACACATGTAGAATTCAAAACCTCCTCACACATCAATGAACGTCTAGACAAAAAAAAAAAACAGAGGCAACAAGGATGAGCCTGTTCGTCAAGGACCAGAGACATGGCAGCTGGATTTAGACAAGAACTTTTAGAAGTTTTACTCACGACAACACTTGTTCACAGCAGGAAAAAACTAAATAAAATCTCTGATTTCTTTTTTAAAAATTCAATTTGTTTAAATCCAACCATCGAGTGAAAGAGTTATGTCACTGACAAAAGCAGACCAACAATAGTTTTTCTACTATTGGCTTATCTCCCATTATATATGTCTAATTTTTATATAGTGTGTATTTATATAGTTTATTTACATTCTATATGTGGACTTAAACACTATATTTTGAATATGTCTGTTTTCTAAGTGACATCTGGGAAAAATAAAGTTTTCTTATATAATTGTGTTCTATTCTACTCTACTATGGATTGACTCAATATTTCTTCTATCAATGACGTAACTCCTTCAGACAGACACACTCTGGCACATCTTTTCTTCATGTAACATTCTACTCAGCATGCTTCACCAATACTCAGACAGGGAAGCTGAAAGTGGAGCAGAAGAGGGACTGGGACAGAAGGAGTACAGTACAGATACCACACAAACGTTAATCTCAGATTGGTTCACATTAATGTCAATCAAGTCACCGCTGGCCAGTGATGGACTAAGGGCCAGAAAATATGTATGGACAGAACACGGTTTGGTTGTGTCTACTAGTCAGAGAAAAGGCTGGCAAAGGACTTTCGAAGGTTGCGAATGGTTTCAGCCTTTGCTTCTTCCTGTCCTTCGACCCCGGAGCCTGAGACTCCACGGAAGAACGAGGAGTCACTGAAGGCATTGAAGGCGTTGGTCAGTGACTGGGATTTACTGCAGAAGGAGTGGACAGGAAACAGTAATGCAGGAGAAGAAGGCAGAAGAGCACAGAAGGAGAAGACAGGAAGGGAAGGGTGAGGATGCATGTATTAGTTGAGTTATGTAAGAGAGGTTGACTGATAAGCCAGGATATATGTAGCTACCAAAACTGTTGACTGTTGACTTTAGTTTAAAATTCAAACTAATGTAGACTACTAAGAAGACAGGGCTTTGATGCACATGTCTCTTACTTCAGCAGAGGATGGGTCTTTTGTTGGGGCTGTTCTTCAGCAGAGGCTTCAGTGGGTTCAGCAGCTGCTTCAGCTGGAATAGACTCTGGGTTTGAGGAAGAAACCTTAGCTGGGGATTGGACATTTGGTGGGGACTGGGCCGGTGCTGGGACAGGAGTGGGGGCTGTTTCAGGGGCCTGAGCAGGTGCAGGGGCAGGGCTTGCTGGCTGGGGTTTGGGTGAAGCTTTTGGAGGAGGTGGGGTTTGGGGCTTTGGCTGGAGTTGTGGCTTGGAATTCCTGCGCACTGGGGGGATGGGCTTAGCAGGTGGTGTGGGCTTGGGGGGCAGATCTTTGGGTTTTCCAGGTGATGGGGAGGGAGAGCCCTGAGGCTGGGGCTTGGGCTGCTCTGTGGTGGGAGCAGAGGTTGGGGGAGCTGTTGGGGCAGCAGCTTCTGTTTTGGTAGCAGGAGAGGATGGCACGGCAGCAGCTGCCTTGGCTGGGGGGGAGGCCGAAATGGCAGTGGAGCTCTGAGCTGCAGCTGCAGATTTAGCTGGAGATGGAGGAGAAGCCTTGGCTGGGGCTGAGCTGGAAGCCGAATCGGTGGCTGACTTGGTGATGGATGGAGCTCTTGTCATTGGAGGAGGCCTCGGCACTGGAGGCTTTGTGACCGAAGCTGCCTTCTGCACTGGGCTTGGTTTCTGAGGTTGAGCTGGTTTCTGAGCGGGACTTGGTCCAGTTTTCTGGGACTGGGTGGACTTTGGTATTGCTTCAGATGCTCTCTTGGCTGTTTCCAATGATGTGTCTACACTCTGCGATTTCAATGGTGCACCTAAAAGATAGAACATATCAAACCACGACTCTGTTATCTTAAAGAACCCTTTGCAATACAAAGAGGACAGCAAACAGACACATGGCCATACTGGAAATATATAAGTATGCACTGATACTTGAACATTTTAAGAAAACAGTCAGAAAAACAAGCAACTGTACTGCTCTATGATGATCAAAGCAGACACAGAAAATGACCTGGAGTTTTGACATGCCTGACCACTGAATTCCCTTTCACATTCATTGTAAAACAACTTATCTGTCAAGAACTAACTGAGACCTAACAGACTCCCATTTGTGTGACGTGATGACCAGCAGAGGGTGGCAGATCAGCAGCTTGCAGAAGACTTGGTGACTTTCAAAACGTGCCTTTTGCTAGTACCATAGCATCCAAGCTCAGTAATTGTTTAAATCCACTTTGCTGAGCTGTTAAATGCAGCATGAGCATGGAACACAGCTGAGTATGAGAATAACAGCAAAGAACTGAAAACAAGGTCACCAAGGAAGATTAATATCAAAGGCTTTGCTTAGAGTCATGCAGTACAGCAACCAGACATACAGCACAAACAGATGCTTACACATGCAAAGCAAACAATGCCTGGATGGGGATGACTTTCCACTTGCTTCTTGTTTACTATCCTTAGTCTTTGAAGCTGTTTTAATGAAGTTATTTTATTGAAAGAAGGTTTAAAAATATACATTTATTTAAATGTGAATGCATTTTATGCTTTTTTTTTTTCAACCATACAATTAATTAGAAAAAACTGATGGAAATTCATCCCCGGTCTATCTGAGAGTCATTGCCGTCTGACAGCTAAATGGTCATGAGTCTTACGTTTTATCAAAGATTGTCACAAATGATCCCAAAAGTTGGTTGGACTCACGGTGCAGAAAAATTAAGGAAAATCACATTTGTACAAACAGAACTGATCAACTATGGCACATTAAAGTTGCTGGGATACAAAGCAAAGACAAAAATGCACCGCACAGCCTCCCACTTGGCTTTTTCTAAAGTGTTAAGAGCACAATGGCATTTGTCCACAAAGGTGTCGGATAAAAAAAGTGCTCCATTGTTTTTGTCCATTTGCAAAATTATTTTTTTTTTTTTTTTTTAAACTTGGTACTTAGAGAATTTCTAAAAATCATAGTTCAATTCAATCAACAAATGTTGCATTATCTCTCAATAATGCATTTTAAACACTCTCCAGTTGGCAAATTGTTATACATTATTCACAGAATATATATTAAAAATAGAAATTTGTGAAAAAATTCAAAACCACATGGAAGACAGAGAATTGCCACTTACATGCAAAAGGAAAACCACAATGAACAATCGTGCACACACAACCTAAAAAAAAACAACAGCTAACAGTCAAATTTTAAAGCATCAGCTTCCACCACACACACACAAAACACTAACGATAAAGATAGATCTATCTAATAGATAGACATTCCATCTAATATCAGACTTTAAGGCTAGTTTTTTGTTGTTTTGCACCAACATATTTTATAAATACTGAATGAAAATACTGCATGTGTCGCTGTCCTATTCAAATACAATGTCAAGAACTCAAAACAGTTTTTTTAACTTAAAAAATGCCATAAAATGCCTGTTATGTATAACCCAGACTCATTGAATCTCACATCAGTTTCACAACACAGTAACGTGCTAAAATCCTTTTGTCAACTAAACTAAGCAAAACAAAAACAATGGAAACTATATCCATATTTTTTCAGGTGTCAGGTCCTATTTTTTCTTTTATTGTAGCTTTTTTTTTATTTTCAGTGGACAGCAATATTCACACCACCTTGAGGTTGGGGGCGTTGGGTTGAACTCCTGTTTGGATCTGCTACTCCTTCCTTGAGGGCAGCACTCTGAAAAAGAAGTAAAGTTGGAGGCACAGGTCAGATAGATCCAAATGGACAGAAAGTAGAGTGTGAATGAATATGAACTGGCACTGAAACAGCCTTGAACTATGAAGAACCAGAGGAGTGAGAAACAGGTTGAAACATGCTTTGGTGTTTAAAGTTCTTCTTTCCTGAAGTATCTCCTACCAGCTAATGGTAAAAAAAAATATTGTTTTCTCTTATGTACTAATGTAATCTCACTTTTCATGCAGTGTTCACCTGTTGAGGCTGCACAGTGGTGGGTTTCTGCCCTTGAGGAGAGCGAACAGGTGACCTGGAAGCACTGGAAGATCTTGCAGCCAATGTTTGATTCATCCTTGCCAAAACCACCTCAGCAATGAGCTGACGATCCTCTGCCTGGTGATCCCCAACCAGCTGCATAGATGAGCCTACAACCTAGAACATGGGTCCAACAATGGATTATGACTGGCCACTGGTGGGTACCGGTCCATATAGTGTAATGAACCAGGTCTCGTACGCACGGGAAGTACGTACTCCCGTACCGTACTTCGACCGGCATGGGAGTACGTGAGTACAGTCCCGGGAGTACACTCCCGTACTCCCATACCGGTCGAAGTTTAGTGTTGGAGACACCAAATGGACTCTTTTTTTCCATGTGTTCCAAACAGTCAAAGTTGCTGAATGTTTGACGACACAAGTAAGAAAATCAGTGTTGCCTTAACAAGAATTTGAGGATTATGCTTGTAAAACAACAATTATACAAAAAATTACTCCAAAAAAACATACTTTACAGACAAATACACCAAATGAAAAAAATATAAAAATTAGTAAAAAAAAAAACCCAAACATTTTTCATGTGCATGTCCCATAGAATTAAACCAGGGAAATTGCACACACTATTTTACTTTGCACCCGCAAATATACCTCCTTTATAACACTACAGAGTATGTATACCTCTTTGTACATCCAACCTTCAAACACATACTCATTTGGCCATAATTGACAACTCTACTTAAACTCCAACTATATGAATACATACAGTACTTTCAACGGGCACTGTATTGGTTACTATAAAGATAAAAATCGAAATTAGTTCATGTTGAAATAATTATTAGTCTATTCTCTTGGAGGACAGAAGTTGTCATAATGTGTTTTAAGGTTAAGGCAAAGGTTAAACCAAATTTGTGTCTTAGTGTTCCTAAAACAAAACTTAATTAGGGCTTTAAAAATCATGAAATAAATCAATAGGGAATTCAGTTTAAAACCAGCCTCTTTTTCCCACCTCACCTATCCATCTGTTGTTACCCCTTTTTTCATCTAAATACGGGGCGCCGCTCTTGTGGCGACCCACAGTTCTCCCGTTCCTGTCTCCCCACATTATAAGTGTTATATATGTGATTGTCTTTTCATGTTTTCTTGAACGGGATGAAACTGAAATGAAATTTCGTTGCTCTGTAACGTGTGCAATAACACATAAAGCTGATTCTGGTATTTGATAATTATCTAAGCATCATCTACAAATCTCACAGGAGCAGAAAGAACATTACTAAAAGCATCTTCTCATTGGATGTTCCCCAACCACTGCCGCCCACCACCCACGAAAAACAGGACGAAAACAAAATGTTTTTGCATGTAATGCAGCACTGTATGTGTGCTGTAACTTTTATTTAGGGGCGTCAGTCTGTTAACAATTAAAGAACATTTGTATTAGGATGTGGGAAAGAGATAGTGTTCCTTTTCAGACAGAGAAGTTCAATATTGAGTGATTTCACAGGGTAACATAGCCAGAATCTATAACTATCTCCTCTTTAATGCTTGAATTGATAAATAAATGTGAACTATTACACCACAGACATGAGCAAAAATCATTACAACGTTGACACCTATTTTTCCTTGCAGTCTTTTACATAATTGCTAAAAAAAGACATCTCTGTACAGTGTTTGCCAAGAAGTTATCTATAGTAAAACGGCATCTTGGGCTACTTGCCCATCTCTTCCTGTTTAATGAGATCAGACTAGTCGAAAGCTAAACACCTGAAGTACATTATTTGGTAGGAAAATGCATGCAAACTCAGAGTTCTGCCTTTCGGCACCCAGAATTTACAGTCTGCCCCATCATTAGTTGATCATAATCCTCCGTCAGCCTGAGGTAGTCGTGAATGTGGAGCGTTTCAAGCTGCTTAAAGCTTTTACATGCTTTATCTCAAGCAGTTTGGGTTTTAGTCTCTGACTCACTTCAGACTTTCTCATTATAAACATTTGGAATCAATGATATTTGCCACTGTCAGCAATGAATAAAAGCATTTGCTCATGTAGAATTTTTCTATTATGGTCTATGCTTTATTTTGAAGGGGATTTTATTCTATGTGGTGCTGTTGATGCACAATTGAAGTTAGGGATTTTAATTTTCCCAATAATTACTTTTATTTACAATATTTGACTAAATTACAATAATTACAATTATAAAATATATTTTTTTTCTTCTTTTGTCTTTTCAATGGCTCTTTTTCCAATTGACACCTATTAATATTATTATTATTATTATTGTGGTGGAGATTTTATTGAAATATAAGGCTACATGTCATAGATTGTTCTTTTCATACTGCAAGGAAAGACGTGTGAAGAATGAGGTACTGCAAACATATTAACTTCAATTTATTTCAATGCCTTTACTGTAACAAAGTGTCTATTCTGGCTGTTGAACATTGTGACACTGTTTGTGCGAATTCAATTGTCATTTTATTTATTTTTTGTGTTTCCATATTTTATTATGCCTTTGCGGAACATGTATATTCTATATGTCATTAAACACATTTGTGTAGTTTGTTTTAAATGTTGTATTTTCAGACGTCTGAAAGTGTCTGGATGTTCAGAACTCTACTTCTGACTTTGTGATCCACCTTTATCATGCTTGATGAACTGGCAGGTGTGTGTCATTAACTCCTTCTCTTCTGATTGGTGAGTGAGGGGCTTTACTTCATTCATAGGATATACTCAGAGACTCAGGACAGCATTAGAGCTGCTCATTCTCTAAAATGGCTGGCCTGGTGTTTTTGAGGTATCAGATATGAAACAATAGTTGTGTAGTTTCAGTTGCTCATGTTCTGATGATGCTCTTGCTTTCTTTTTGTTTTAGGGCTCTGATCTTTGTTTTGTTGGTGTGTGCAAGCCACAGCTACCAAATAAAGATTGGTTAAAAAGCTCTTAATCTTTAAATTCTAGATATTTATGATGTAGGCTAAAAAAAAAGGCTGCCTTTCAGGTTCTGGCTCTGGATCTTCTGGCTGAGGGGCTCCGGTGCTCCCTGGAGGTTCAAGCCTTGGACTGCAAGGTGTTGTCCCATCCCGCCCTGGAGTACAGGGCGGGATGCAGCACCAGACTCTCCCTCCAGCTCTGCGTTTGTGGGCCCTGTGGTTTCCAGCTACTACCCTGCTAGTGCAGTAGTACCCAATGTGGAACCAGCTCTACTGGCAAAAACTCCTCAGAGGCCTGCTTGACCAGTCTGTGGATTAACTGGTAATGCTGTATGTGTTGTGCTTTAAGAAGTTTCGTGAAGGGTTGCTCCTCAGTCCCCTGAAGGTCCTTCTGGTGACCCTTCTGCAGCAGGAGGAGGTTTTGCACCTGAAGACTCTTTGGTCCCCCAGTGCCTGAGTTCACAGCAGGTGAACTCTCCCATGTGGAGAAAAGCTTCGAGCATGGCAGCATCGATCGTGAATCGCAACAGCAAGGAGAGCGTCCTGGACGCCCCTTTTTTCCTGGTGCAGTGCCTGGACTTCCTATTGGTCTTGCAGATGGCCTTGGTGCTGGTGGTCTGCCTGTTGCCAGTTTCCCAGGACCTCCTGGTTACCCAGGCCACTACTGGTACCCCTCCTATGATTGGATGTTCCTGACTGGTCAATACCCTCCAGGTACGGTCTCTCACTTTAGTTCCAGCTTTGAACAGGGCAGGGACAACTGGCGTGATTCCCACTACTACCCTGTACGACCGGGCTCACCGGGTGGCCCTGTCATCCCCACCAACCCACATCCTGGTAAACCTGTGGCACAAGTGGGTGCTAAAGCTTGAATGAGTTTGAATAAAGGTTTTTCAATACTCCCAACCTTCATGTCTATATCTTTGAAAGTCAAATACGTAAAATTTGAAACGATGAGACTATTGACCTTACAGCAATAATTTACAGTCTCAAACAAATAACCTAGGAAGATATTGTTTAGTTCCTTTGCGTCAAACTTTAGAATTTACCTTGAACTTTTTTTGTTGAAAGAACTAGTTAATGTGACTATCAGGAATTGGTGTATCAATGTTTTCAGTCCTCTGACTCAACCATTTAAAAAAAAAAAAAGGAAGTGTATTGATACAGAAATGTGACCTAAACTGAATTTTTTTTTTTTTACACTAAACCTTTAGTTATCTCCTCACCAAGTTTCACCTTTAACATCATTAGAATTATAAAATCCCTCTAGAATTGAAACAATGTATAGCCCTCCATTTTTATTACTATCAATGAGAGAAAAATCTGAAACGCTTACTTAAAGGGGACATATGCTAAATCCACTTTTTTATCCCTTAAATGCATTTTGTTGTATATTAAGTGTTTAGAAGTACAGAAAAGTTCAAATTAATCTCTTCAGGTGCTCCATTGCTATCTTTATATTTTGTTTTGGTCATATTTTTCAATCTGTTTCGATTTTTCTATTCTCTTATGTTTTTCGAACAATAACGTCACAGTATTTGCAGCGGAACTGCCAAATTAGGTCATCGACTCCAGGCCCAACACTTCGAGCAATCCGCCATTTTTATTTCTCGCTTTTATTTTATAGTCCAAGCTCAAGGATGCCGAAGTTACGAGAGGATAAGTCAAAATGTTTGGTTGTTGGATGTAGTAACCCACACGCTTCATTACAACGTCTCCCAGCATCAGAACCTTTTCAAAGTGCCTGGTTGAGTTTTATTTTTCATGGAAATGTACCCACATCTGTGGGTAAGGTCATTTTTGTGTGCGCGAAGCACTTCAAGGATGACTGCTTCAGCAACCTCCTCCAGTATAAAGAAGGATTTGCCGAAAGACTTTGTCTGATTGAGGGTTCAATTCCTTCTATCTTTGGAGACGACAAACAGAGCACTTCAGTATGCTGTAAATAACGCTAAAAAGTGTGACGATAAGTCGTCCTTATCATTTTGTTAGCATTAGCAGTTGCACCATCTTCATATGTTAGCGCTTTGTGCTCGTTTTAGATCCTTGATGATATGGCCTACGTGATTTAATTTAAGTCTAAAGTTTTCATTAGTCATTTAATTTTGCCGTTTTTGTCTCCGAAAAGACTGTATTAAAATGCATTTTGTGACGTTAGCTTGGCGCTAGCATTAGCTTGGCGCTTGTGTTAGCTCACTTGTAAACATCCATATAAAGACGTTGTTCTGCAGGTTCATCATCTTCATTTTCATCTTGCTCTGCCGGGTCCGACTCTGGCTCGAACATGTAAGGCTGGATGGACAAGTCTTCCGTTGTTGACATTTTGTAAATAACGTGTGAATAAAACGGTTCTGCACCTCTATGTAATCGTATCTCTTCTATTAAACTACAAAAATGGCCAAACAGGGTGGAGTTGTCACCTCTGCAACCTGGAGAGGGGGCGGGGTATGAAGTGTCTCATTTGCATTTAAAGAGAAGCACATCAGTGCGGAGCTATAATAATGAGGAATTCAGACCCAAGCATTGCAGTTCCACTTTATATAAACCACAACTGATTTATATGTAAAAAAAAAAAAAAAGGAATGATTTAAAAGCGTGATGTCTCCTTTAATTCAAAATTGAAACTTCAACCAAACTGCAATGTATTCAACCTGACCTGTTCCAGTACATTAGACTGGAACTTTTGCACACATTCCCAATCTTGAATGGTTATGTGGGAGGAATCACTGCGTCCACTTAGTTAATTTTTTTTAATTAACTGCACATTCTAAAAATGAGAAGGCTTTAAAGTATGGCAAAAATGTGAAACAAGAAATTTGAGGTAAGGTTATAGAAAATCTCTAAAGTAGCAGTTATAAAAACCATAAAACAGATGTAAGACTTGGAGAACACCTAAAATCTGAAACTCTAAAAATCAGGCATTGGTAAGTAAATGATATATTGCTGACATGGCTCTTGGCTTTCACTTTAATTTCCCTTTCTTGGTAAAAAAAAATTCTCACCTCGGTGATGTAGTCATTACCATCTTTTCCACAAATGGCTTTGACAGCACAGATATCAAGCCCTCCAAAGATCTCTGAGCAGGTATCGACCCACATTTTATACCTGTCAAAAAAAACAGGACAAATAGATTTTCAGCCTTTGGGCAATACAAATAAATTAAATGTCAATACATGTATACATTTTTTTTTTTTTTTTGCTCTAAAAGCATACGATCATGTTAACCAAAAACATTTTTCTATACATCTGTGACAGTAAATGACAACCAATAATAACCTTGAATGTTTATTTTATGTTTTTTACTTTATTAATGTGGTCATTGCTATTATGGTATCATTTTTATTAGTAATATCATTGCTGCTATTTTTCATTACTATTGTATAATAGTGGTTTTTAAAATGTATTATTTAGAGATTTACTTATATTTTGTTGGTTTTTACTTTCTTTTTTTCCCACCATCCAATAAATAATAGCATTGATACTACTGTTGTTCATCCTTTTGAAAAACAGTTTGAGATGAGGAATTACAGTAAGTTTCTCATTTAAAACCACAAACAGGTCCTAATGCTAAAGAGCTTATTTTGTGTCCTCTAAAAAGCAATCTTGAAACATTATGCATCAGTTTAATTATCGCAAACTATGAAAAACTAAAGTCACAGTGGTGCAATAAATCCACCAAAGTGATGACTTGTATATTGTAACCTTGTTATGCATAACAAACATGTGCAGCACCAGAACACAGAAGCATCTCTAATATTCATGTGTTTGCTTACTTGTCCGTCATGGCTACTTGTTCCAACATGGCTGAACCAGTGTTGCTTTTCCAATTACCAGAGAGAGACGTTCGCCTGGAAACGAGAAGGAGATGCAACCTTTTATTGCTGGACATGTGACCTTTAATTACAAAAGATATCATTACAGGTAATTGAAGGCCAACAGCCTTGTAGGAGGAAAGGTGAGTTGTCATATCCATCAGACACAACATGATTAATAGGTGTCGGCTTTACGAGAAGTGATGACACGCAATGTTAATACATACTGACCCTTGATTCCCGAATGGAAGACACACTTTACTTTCATCAGAAAAGAGGACCTTGGACCACTGGCCAACAGTCCAGTCCTTTTATTTTTTCTCTGCATAAACTGAAGTAAATGGTAATTTCTTCACAGTATTCTAATGTTTTAAAATCCTGTTTTCGTGGGTTTTATGAGCTGGAAGCCCAAATTATGTAAAAATAAACAAATTCTTGAAATCGTTTAAATTGTAGGCCCTGAATTTATAATCTATGAATGTTTAACTTTTTGAATGGAATTATGGAAAACTTTTCCATGAAATTCTATTTTTTGTCACTGTGCTAATTTCTGGAGTAAGATTATTGTTATGAGCCCAAATTATACATTTCTGACTCTAAAACCCCACAAAATTAATACGGTGTAAATGAGTAACCATGGAAACACTTACATGTAAGCCTTGTAGTCAGCACCGATTTTCTGAACCCTGATGTCATACTTGGCGTCTATGAATGGCTCTGTGGTACAGTAAGTCTGAGTGATGGCTACCACACTCGCAATATCCTGGAAGTCACTCAGGTTATCCACCTTTACCTAAAAGAGAAAAAAAATTACGTAAAATAACAAATGTTTATTGAACAGGATGGGTTAATGCTCGACTATTCAGCAGAATTAAATAGTGGTATTAGACTTGTTTGATATTATCCTAACAGAAGTAATTATCAAACAGAAGGCCTATTTAACTACTTAAAATGAGTATGACATTTTCTTCGCTATTAAACATGAAAAAAATTATTTATTATTATTTTACATGTTATATAATAAAAAGTATAAATGTTACGTGAAGTCAAGAAAGAATCTTTATTTCATGTTTTATAAAAACAAGGTAATAGTTTGTCAGGAGATACATTGTTGACGTTACTGTTAAAAATTCACTTCCAGCTGCTGAATGTCATATATGTAATCTAACTTAGTTATTTTCATAATCAAGTAATCAGAAACGTAACTAAGTTACACTTTAAAGGAGTACTCAGTAATCAGTAAACACTAAACCCAAATAAACTCAAAAAAAATTGAGGAAATCCATTGCCTCAATTTTTGAAAGTTGATTAACTTAAAAGTCAACATTTTCCAGAGCTTAAAATGTTCAATGACTGGCTACTTGTGCTTTTTGATAACAGTTGAATTAAAATGCTAGATGTATTATGAATTAAGTTTTTTTTTTTTATTTTTATTTTTTTAAATAATCCCTATTTGAAACAACAGGAATAACAGGACTTTATCATTTTTAGCATGTAATTGCCTACTAATTGTATTAAGTTATACTTAAGTTGTGTTTTTAGGTTATCCTTATACAAAAAATATATAGTTCTATTTCCTAAAAAAAATGTAAAGTAAAATGTTATGTTACACCAACTAGTAGAACTTTTTTTATTTAATTACTTTCGGTTTACAGTGTAGTCAGTTTCTTTTTAAACACTGCAGTTTAATACAATTATTTCTTTATTTTGGTCATTTCACGTCTATTGTAATATGTTGTCTTATATTTTTGGCTCAAATATTTTTGGCTCAAATACCTGAAAAATTCTAATCTACTGCTGAATATCAAACTTACAATATGGAAAGCCTCATATTATGATATCACAGTGGTCATGCCATTAGGCTGATGATTTCTAACCGAGTTTGGAAGAATAGTGCGTAAATGAAAATAAAGGCCTATACTGTAAGGTTTCACTTTTACCTTTCCCATTCCAGAGTGTGCATGACCAATCTTAACCACCACCGGGAGGCTTGGAGTTGTAATCTGAAAAAGACATAAAAGAGCACATAACATTACAGCAATACTATATGAAACAATAGCTACAGATGTACCCATTAACAGATCACTATATCCAAAGGAAGATTACAAGAAAAACCAGTGTGTTGACAGAAGTGCTGTCTTTTATGTACAACGTGGTCTGATTGCGTAATGCTTTATATCAGGACAAGATTCCCCTTTAATTAGGGCTGGGCAAAAAACGATTTAATCAAATTTGTAAATAAAAACTATTTTTATTTTGCAAATTCGAGTTTAAATTTTTTATTGATTTGTTTTTTCCCACCACAGTTTTTTCGGACTTTTTTGCATTCTGATGTGAGCCAGCCCCTTCTTTGTTTACATGTGTGTACCCTTTGAGTAGGCTATATGTGTGCATCAGGCATGTTTCATTTTTTATTCGCACTATGCTGAGATGCTAAGGGAAGAGTTTATTATTCTTTTAATTGTAATGTTATATGTTATAAAATATGTAGTTATCTGATTTATTTATCAGAAAATTTAAGCTACAAAGCTAAGAAAACCAAAGTATAAGGTTAGTAGAGTTCAACACAACCACTAAAAACAGCAAATATGTTGACTTGTACCTAGAATTTCCCCTTGAATGGATTTGTATCGTTGAAAGGAGAATCTCGTTTTGACATATTCTTGCTTCATCCTTTAACACCCAAAGAGAACAAAGGAAGAAGCAAAAGATGGTCGTTCTTCTTTTGCTGCGTTTGAGGAGGCTGTCCCTAAATTGTTTAGCACATAAGAGGCTCCCTGTGTGCAAACCGCTCAGCATTCAAGACCAGACTGTGAGGGGATCCAACTATTGTAGGTTTCTCAGTGTGTTGTCCACAGAGAGGGAGGGAGTGGAACGAGGAACAAAAAAAAACAGAGATCAGAGGCTACAGAGGCAGGCTTCCCTTCAGCTTGAGTTCTTTTGCTACATCGTGAATTCTCAGCTCCAAACCTATGAGATATTTTCAATAACAGCTGCCTTTCAGCTCAGGAGAGCTCCTCTTCCACCTCTCCATCTCTGTATTTTGCTTTTGCCTGATTTGTACAAGAACAGGAGAGTTTGAAGAGCGTTCTCTCAAATTGTTGGAGTGGGAACCATTAACCAGAGTCATCATCATCATCATGGTGGTGGTGTCCCAGGAGCAGAGCATGGGTTTGGGGCTCTGGGTGCTCCTTCTGCTTGGTGCAGGAATGGAGGAGGCAGTGGAGGGATGTAGCTGCCACCCTGCACACCCGCAGCAGCTCTTCTGCAGCGCTGAGATCGGTGAGTTATTGACAGTGAGGTGTATTATGTTCCTCTTTTATCGTGCTTATTAAAGGTTTATACTCTTTTTGAATACAGAATTGACTCTAGTCAAAGATAAGTGACCTTATCTGTATGAACAAAAGCCTTTGATTTCTAAGCAATAATACCATGATGTTTTCCACAAGAATTTGGGAGTGTTATGATAAAGAAGTGCATCCATATTGATTTTGCACAAAGGGTGAAAAACTGGAGTTAACCTTTTTAAATTGGGTTTTCAAATAGTCCAAAGCATGCATATTCCCTCTTAATATCATATCATATGGCTTCCAAATGCACAACATCCATAGCTAATCAGCTAATAACATGGCAGCCAGTCAAGTTATCTACATTTTTTTATACAGTCTTTCTTTGATGCAATGTAGTCTTCAACTAAGATGACCTTTGACCTAACAACACATAAGCAATAGAATATCAACACCAGGCAGGCCTACACCAGAAGAGGAATCTGAAGTAGCTTATATTCATTCTGCGACATTCAAGATCGTAGGATCAGAAATGTGATATTTGACATTCATATACAGTCACAGACATTTACGGCAAAATAAGACAGCAGTTCAAAATCCGAAAATACATAAATTGCATTTAGACAGCATGGAGATGTTGGTAATTTGTTTTTAATAATGATTCATTGTCTCTAAAAGTGAAAAACTGATGTTTAAAAATGCTATTTTTGCAATGACTCCAATTAATAACATGAGTGAAATCCAAAATGTGAATTTAAAAAAAAAAAAAAAAATCTCTTTTTTTTTTTAGTTAAAATTCACGTTTTCCAAACATAATCCACCATGACTCCAAAATGTCATCTTTTTTTTTTCAATGATCGTTGAAAGCATTTTCAGCAATAATTTGACAGTATGTGTTTACACTACTGTTAATTAAATATTCTAAAAACGTATACACAAGGCTCAATTTGTGACAAATCTAAAATCTGTGTGGATGGTGTGTGTAGAACAGTCTAAAGATGTGCTGTAGCAAGTTTGGTGTCAATTGAGCAGAAATTATGAGAAGTTTTACAGTTTTTGGATAACAAAACAAAAACAACTTCATAGTGTGCAATAGGTTTGAGCATACACGTGTTTTTTTTTTCTGCATTGGGTATACGTTCTGCTGAAAGTTGCAAATCTGTAGCATATATTGTTGAGTTGTTGTGAATTTTCTGTAGCGCCACCTTTAGGACCTTTAGGGCAGTCTGGCATGGGAATGGACCTTTGTGCAAAATGTGGTGATTGTTCGTGCATGGGAAGTAAGAAAGAAAGAAAGAAGAACAGGATAACGACAGATCAGTCCCCTAACATCTCAAACTGGTTTCTATAACGCATTTGCATTGGTCTCTTCAGCCAGTATATCTCACACCAGTTAAGCACCTTTAGGATGACAATGAACCAAATGTTTACATCATGGACGATTAAAACACACATTTATGGCAAAAGCTTGACGGTATCGTATCATTCAGGATCATCATTTCTCAGAGGTGTTTGAATATCTGGTCATGAAGAGGTTCAAAAAGCAACATGAATGAAGACAAATCTGGAAATGACACAAAGTAAAAAGAATGGTCACTTTTATTCAAGTCAGTATACACTATACAGTAAAATGTATAGGACAACTTCAAAATAAATATCTCTGCTTTACATGCTCTTTTTTTTCCCAGCACATAGAAAACCAACCCTAATACTTCCCATCTGCCCATTTCTTTCTGTATTTCTTTTCTGTATGTCTTTCCCTTTGCGAACACCATCCAATCTTCCAGCACAAAGCCCAAAACCAACACAAGCTCTGACTTTGTGTACTTGGCTGCAAAGTGTGAAGAGCTGGACTATGTGCCCCTGTCCGGGGTCACTCTTCAACAGAACAAAGAAAGATGTAGAAAAGTACTGGTTGATAAAGGAAAGTAGATCTTTTTTTTGGGGTCATTCTCTTTTGATAGTGCTCTGAAAAATGTATAAAAAGAATCAAAGGATCATTGTGAAACCCTTTAAGACTTGCTTGTAACTGCTTCAGGTCGAACTCAAAATTAGCTCTGGTTTTGGTTTTTATCATCAATCACTGAGGTGGATGGCCTCTGATGGTTGATGATGGTTTAAAAAGGAAAATGGTAACAAACAAGATTGTAATCTAGTTTGTGTTGTGATAATATTAGATGAAGATATTTAGTTTTTTGGTTGTGTAAAGAATTTTAATTGGACCAAATACCGTGGAGATATTTTAGGAATGCTGCCCCACAACTGGAAGGTCTTGTGTTTGTTCTCTAGTATTTCTCTTTAGATTTTTTTCTGAGTCTGCACTATTAAATTAAAAAAAAAATAACACAACAAATAAATATCTTAGTCAACCCTACGGTGGATTATGATCCATTCACTGTATGTCCTGCTATGCACCCTGTCAGTTTAAATAAGTTCTCTTGTGCTGCGACCCTGGATAAGTGGGTATAGAAAGTGGATTGTTGTGTTTTAAACTAATTTTAAGAAAGACAATTATTAACACCCCACAACCCTGAAAAAAGGAGCAAGTGGGTCAGAAAATGGATGAATGGAATTTATTCACAGTTTCTGACATTATTGGGATTTCAATGAACGACACATTTAGGAAAACATATCCACTATAACACCTTTTTAAGGCTTTTATTCCCCAATAACTAGTCAGTTTTGGTGGTTTCAATATTTGGCAGATTTATTGGCTAGAGTGAGGAAGTTATTCTTTTGTAAACTGGTGTAAACTGTATGTCAATATGGTGGTGTTTATGGGCTAAACAGTAACATTAGACAGTAAAAATGTCAGTCTATGATAAGTGATTTTTCATTTAAAGCAGTAGCGTGAGTTTCTTGTCTTCCTTTTTCAGAGCGGCCACCACTTTTTGAACTCAGAAACAACAAAGTAAATCCCTCGTTTGCCCTGAGTGTTGAGAAGGTGACTTTTCCTTTGGTGGTGTCTATGGTTACAGTGTACTGATTGTTTTCCAAGAACAGCCGGGTAGTGGCCTTTAGTTGACCTGAACGTGTTGTTAAAGTTGAGGAGCTCTTTGATTAAAGACCCACATCTGAGTAATATCCCAGTTACACAGACTTTAGACGATTCTCTGGCTAAATTCTTCTATTTTACACTGTGTGTGTGTGTGTGTGTGTGTGTGTGTGTGTGTGTGTGTGTGTGTGTGTGTGTGTGTGTGTGTGTGTGTGTGTGTGTGTGTGTGTGTGTGTGTGTGTGTGTGTGTGTGTGTGTGTGTGTGTGTGTGTGTGAGAGAGTGTGTGTGTGTCTGCTCGTTGGACAGAATCCAAGCCATGCCAACACAGCCTACTCCATCTCTCTCTGTTTTCTTTCCCTGTCTCTCCCAACTTCATTTCCATGTCTATAGGCTTGGTCTAATGGTCTGCATACTAACAATATTGGTGTGAAAGCTCACTGACAGTCCAGCTTTGTGACCATGACAAGGGCGCCGATTCATCTGCAAAAGGGAAGTTGGTCACTACATCAGTTCTCATGGTACAAGTTTGCAATATTTCCTTTTGGGCCTGTAGCTGTGGGGCAGATGCTTGGCCTCTTTTGCTCTGCAGGGGGTCCTTGAACTCATTCCTGTTCATAACACAGCTGCAGCACAAGTGTCTGTAACCTGGCCTGCTTAGTGCAATTATGTCCAGAACGAGAGCAAAGATTTCATGAAAATCAAGACGAAGAAAAACAACTTCATAGCAAATTTCGAATTTATTTAATGTGACCACTAAAACCTTTATCAATCCATGTTCCTAGGGCTGCTTTGCTTCAATGCACTTTTAAACATTAATAATTGAGATTAACCCATGATTCAACTCAGATGGGAAGGTTATTATAGGGTGACTAATTTGATTGCAGCAAATCTACTCTGAGATATGCTTTTCCTTAAGGAAGTGCTGATAAAAACACTGAAATAAGCAAAAAATAAGATTGAGATGGTCATAAAGGGAGAGGTTGAGTGATTCTATGACAATTTAGTTCACATGTTTGATCAAAAGCTGCACTAATGTTTCATTTGTATATATAAAAAAAAATTATTTCTGATACCAGTTTACCAGCAGTAGTAAAATCAATCAAAAAGTGGTCAAATTACTACAGTACAATAACTGCCAACTGACAACTTAGATAGTGTAACAATATTGGAATGTATATGTTTTCTTAGGATTTCACAATAAACTCCAGTTTTTTCATGCAGTGCAGAGTCATATTAGGATACTTTACTGTACAAAGGAACAAGTTCAGTGTTTGCCTGTGATTGTTTCCGTGGGCCAGTGTTGCACAGAAATGGAAAACCTGCAACTTGCACGGAACCATTGACAAGCTAGGATAGGCTACAGAAAAATGATGGCTGGATGGTTGGATGGACAGCTGTAGGATTGTCTAGCCTTTCATCCATCCATGTAACTTAAAAAAAAATTCTAAATTCCATTGGGGTGTAAGCTAGTTATCAGTGTAAAATACTAGTCAGTCACAGCCAAAAGGCCTTAATGGATTCCTGAGATGGACCTTGGGACTTCCCTGTGTGGAGTTTGCATGTTATCCCATGTTTTCTGTGGGTATTCCGGTAAACCCAAATGTGGATGTTAAGAACATTGGCCAAGGGCAGCCATACTGTATGTCTTTTGGGATTAATTTTACAGCCGAAAATCTAATTTCATCGCTCAGTCTTTGCCCTTTAACAATTTCCAAAAATGCATTTGAAGTTCCATTGGTTTGAAAACTTTAGATATTGAAATACATGCACTGGAGCACAAATATCTTCCCTCAAACAATGTCGATGTAAAAAGCTCCTCACAACATGAGTGGAAAGACATTACTTTTTTAGCTACATTATTAAATTCAACAGAATAACAAGATCCTACAAGACAATAACCTTTTGTCAGCGACAATCTTGTTTGGCTGCAGCAGCAACCATTATTCAGGACAAACGACTACTGGTGTCACTAATCTAATAAAGACAATTGTAGGATGATTCCAGGACCTCAGCTCATTAGTTTTTATATCTGTTTCAATACATTTATGCTAGGCAGCAGGTTCAGGGCAATCTTGAGAATTTAGAGATTTAAGCTGGAGATGAACTTTAGATGTAGTTTGTATGTTCCTTTACCTAGCTCGTGGCTTTGAAGTTAGACTGGATATTATTGTTGTAGAAAAGAGACATGGGAAGTTAATTTCCTTAACATTTTTTAAGGTAGGCTCTGCTGATTCTACCCTGAACAAGAGTTCTTAGAGAGCGCAAACCTTCGCCATGAGCCACATTTCCTCTTTGCCAGATATTGGCAGTTATCTGGACCAGTGATCCTGATCATGGTACCATTATCATTAACACTTTAAAGCCATGGAATGGTGTTCTATCCCCATTATTAATGATACGCTAGGTCCAAATGTATGGGCAACCTCATTTCCCCATCCAGATCCCATCCAAATGAAACTCAGTGAGGGAACTGAGGAATCAACCCGACGTAACTGAGTGAGATTTCATACAGAACAGTCAATTACAAACCAACATATTAATATGAGAGATGGAGATTCTTTTATTTATTTATTTAAAAAAAAAAACTGATTCAGAATGAGTATATTGATCCAGATCTCCATGACTTTATGAAAATGTTTTAAAGTTAGACTGTTCATAGACAAAAATATACAAACAAATAAATAAACACTGGCAAAAACATAGCCTCCTTGGCGGAGATAATAAACTGAACCACTTTCCAGTCTGTCTTTCCAACTTTACAAACAAAAACATGTTGCTTTTCAAGGCCAACTTCACAGAGCAAGCCAAACTCCTCCAACTCTTAGTTTTCTCTCTATTAACAACATGTTTCCTTTTTACCAATCTTTAAAAAGAAACATCACATTCCTTTCCAATGCTACATAGATGACATTCAGCCCTACATTTCCACCACACCTGAATCCGACTTTCGACTGCCTCCACGCTGATAAACAGCACCAAATCCTCCTCAAACAAAACACACAAGCAAAACAATTATTGAGTCGTCTTTAAGAAGCCCTGCAGGTACAGTTTGTTTCTTCAGTTGTTTTTACATGACTTTGGCCTTTCTCAGAAAACAGACTCACAGATATGTCACTATTTAGAAAAAACAGATACTCCAAATAGAGAAAATCCAGCTGAACAAAAACCTCCTAATTTCCACTTCCTTTTGTCCTTCATGGTAATGGAAAAACTAGCCCTTTGATTCACAGAGCACAATGTGCTCATCCTTTTATCAGGCAGTGATATAAAATGTGAAAAGTGGCTGTGCCAAAGTGCAGTTTCTTAGCTATGAATTAATTCATTGTGAGTTTTTCAAATAACCTTTAGCACTGTTTAATTTTCTGTGGTTTTTTTAGCACTAGCTACTGTTAATCAGAGCTTAGCGTCAGAGCTGCTCTGGTAAACCTAATTATGTTTGAATAATGTTGCAAATGTCAGGGAGTGCGCATTAACTTGCCTGTCAAAATTATGAGCAATGTACCTCAATCTGAAGTTGGACATGTTTTGGCACAGAGTTTCTATCTGGTGGGGTAACATTAACTCATTGTGAGGAGGACACAGTTTTTTGTTTTTTTTGCAGGCACTTGAGTGTACACTGCCAAGAGTATGTTTAGAGTCTCTCTCTCTGTGTGTGTGTGTGTGTGTGTGTAAGGGGTAATTGTTATTCCATTATATGTTTAATTCCCCATCGGCGGTAGACGAGGGAAACATCCTGCATTACTGATTGGATTGCTACACTGTCTAAGAAAGAAAACGGATGGAGAAATATTGGTCCTTCTATATGGGGAGCCAATTGTAAAGTTGTGCGTGGTAAAATAAACCAACTTTTTGCAACATTTAGCAACAAACAATTTTTTTTGTGTTACTTTTTGAATAGATTTACAGCAATATTTGTGAAATTACAATATACAAATATATTGTCATGGTTAAATCTAAATTTAAATTTAAATCTAAATGTTAACTCAAAATGTCACGGGGGGAACTAAATACTTAGCTAATATGCGAATTCACCGGAAGTACAAACATAAAAGCTCATTCCAGTGAATTTGCATATTAGCTAAATATTTAGTTTCACCCGTGACATTTATATTTAACATTTAAGATTTAAGTTTAACATTTAGATTAAATATTTAGATTTAACGTTTAGCATTTAGATTTACATTAAACATTTAGATTCATCATTTATATTTAAATGCAATATTTAACATTTAATTTTAGTTTTAACATTTACATTTAACATTTACATTATATTATTATATTAAAAATAAATCACAAATGTCACAAGTATTGCTGTAAATCTGGTCAAAAGTAACATACAAAAAAAAATGCACGTTTTTTAAATGTGGTTTCTTACTAAATGTTTCCAAAAGCTTGCTGTTTATTTGAGCATGCACAACTTTACAATCGGCGGCCCATACTTCTAGAATATAAATAAAACAACGAGGTAATTACAAATGCTTTGTACCGCCAAAGTTCATTTACATTCATTTATCTTCTCTACATCTTGACTCCTACATGCATTCATCACTAATGTTCATCGTCTTTTTTCTCATTGTTCTTTTAAAACAGTGATAAGGGCTAAGATCTCTGGGGAGAAGATAGTGTCTCCTAGCAACAGCTCCTCACCTTACATGAAGATGATCCAATACGAAGTCAAGATGATCAAGGTTAGAGAGTCGGTCAGCAACACTGCACACGCGAAGCATCACTTGTGTATCTGAATGCCTCTGGGGAAGCTTTACTATTTTTTCTTTGCTCTTTTACGAAAATAAATAATTCAATCTCCTGCCTTGGAAAGGCAAACTGTGAGCAACCACTGAATTTGAAGTCTGAAATAAATGAATGCAAAGGTAGCATTTAACTGAACCTCAGTGGGTAATAGTGATGTTTAGACAATTATACATCAATTGCGCACAATCTCCAAACATTGTCCTGACAGTAGTTTTTTATTTAGTTATTTTTAAACATTTGTAACTGTCAAACCTTTGAATTTATTCCAGCTTCTGCCCACACTGTGTTTACTTTAGCCTGCTTGTCTGTATGCCCAGATGTTCAAAGGGTTCGATAAGGCCAAGGACATCCAGTATGTATACACTCCAATCTTCTCCTCTCTGTGCGGGGTCAAATTAGACTCCAACAACAAAGCTGGATATCTGCTTTCAGGTAGAGTATGGCGTGATTTTGCAGCCCATTTATAATAAAGTTGCAGTTTGTAGATGGAGCTTTAAAGACAAAGATGGTAAAATTGTCCTCAACATGTTGGCCATGACTTTTTTTTTAATAAGGGTAACTCTGCAAAGCATGCCTGTGTGCAGCAAACGTTAGCAAAGCAATGCTAATAATGAGGGGTGGAACTCTTACAAGCTCTTTGGGCTTTGGGTTTTTTTCTTTTCTGTGTGCTAAATAAATAAATGAAATGAAATATAAATGAAATGAGTGCGAGCTGCCTCGCTGTCTTCCATTATGAGAAAGCTGAAAAACTGCCATAACTGTCATTGTGCTTTATAGAGGCTGTCATTTGTTTTACTAAGCAGGGAGCATGTGGAGTGATGGGAGGATTTCCATTGGCCAGTGTGACCTGGTAGAGTCTTGGGACAACTTATCAGTTTCACAAAAGAAAAATCTCAACTACAGATACCAGATGGGGTGTGAATGCAAAGTGAGTCTTTATTCTTTTGTTTGTTTTTCATCTTCCAAAACAGCTGATGAACAAAATTGATTATTTCATTCATTAATCAAACTTGTATAATGTGTTAGATGAATTTTTTTTAAATAAGTTTTGGAGTTCATATTTCTTCATACCACTACTATGGGGTGTTGGTTGTAAAGTTGTGCATGCTAAAATAAACAGCAACTTTCTGCAACATTTAGCAAGAAACCACGTTTGAAAAATGTATGTGAATATATGTATGTGTTACTTTTGACCAGATTTACAGCAATATTTGTGAAACTTGTGAAATGTTTTCTCTCGTAAAAAAAATAAATTTAATGTTAAATCTAAATCTTAATGTTAAATGTTAAATCTAAATATTACATTTAAATATTACATTTATATATAAATGTTAAATCTCAATATATTATTTTGGTATTTCTGGTGAATTTGCATATTAGCTAAATATTTTTTTTCACCCGTGACATTTAGATTTAACATTTAGACTTAGATTTAACATTTAGATTTAGATTTAACATTTAGATTAAGATTTAACATTTAGATATAGTTTTAACATTCAAATTGAACATCTAACTTTTAGATTTAACATTTAGATTAAGATTTAACATTTAGATATAGTTTTAACATTCAAATTGAACATCTAACTTTTAGATTTAACATTTAGCATTTAGCATTTAGCATTTAGATTTAGCATTTAGCATTTAAATTTAGCATTTAAATTTAACATTTATATTTAAATGTTACATTTTCATTTAATATTTAACATTTAAATTTATATTTAACATTTACATTTTGATTTAATATTTATCATTTACATTTATATTTAACATTTAGATCTAACGCTGACATTATATCTTTATAAGAAAATAAATATCACAAATTTCACAAATATTGCTGTAAATCTGGTCAAAAGTAACTTTTTTAAACATGGTTAGTTGCTAATTGTTGCAAAAAGTTGCTATTTATTTTAGCATGTGCAACTTTACAATCGGCGCCACATACACCACTACTAGTCTGTCTGTTTTATCCTTAAACAAGGAAAACTGGCCCCTGAAACAGAGTGTAAACTTAAAAAAATGAGTGAGATGAGTCATTCTTCTCCCAACAGATCAACACCTGTTACACTGTTCCGTGTGCGTCTACAGGAGACGATGAGTGCTTGTGGACAGACTGGCTGCTGGATAACAGTCTAAATGGGGAGCAGGCCCGGCAGTACGCCTGCATCCGGCGCTCTGACTCTAGCTGTAGCTGGTACCGGGGGGGACCTCCACCTGAGAAAGACTTCTTCGATATGACCGACCCTTGATTTGTAACTCTGATACAATGATAGTTACGCAGAGCTTTGGTTCAAGAACCAGGAACACACACCACACTTGGCTTACTTAGTTCAGATTGGAAGTGAAATATTTCACAACTGATTTTGTAAAAAACAGAGAAAAGAAATGGAAAGGCCCACTTTAGATTTACTGTAGGAGGCTTTAGGAGGCTGAACTTTTTCAGCAGAATGTGCTCAAAGATGGTCAGATTTGTATTTCCTGTTAATGCTAATTCACAGGTTTATCCTAACAAATGCAAGAAGTCTTTTTTTTTTTTTAAATCAGAGAAATGCTGCAAAATGACTTCACATCCACAATACATTCACGTCACCTTGTAGCTCTCACACATAATTATCATACATGGTATCATGGTTTGTTGGCATGTAAACTAAAAAAAAACACAACAACTGCCTTTTAATAACAATCCATTCAGTGTCAGGTATACTGTAAATCAGCAGCAGTTTTTATGGATTGAGAATACTGTAAAGTATCTTGGCAAAGTTGCCCTGGACAGATGTGAGGATTGACGGCTGGTGTTACTTTAGTTTTTTGACGTTATTTCAAACATCTCTCGTGACCTTTAGGTGTCTGTGGTTGCTGAACCACATGAGCATACATGTGTGAACTGCTGAGAGTGGATTTTTGTGCTCCAGAGTACTTTTGCGCCACGCTGCTGTTGCTGGTGAAGATTGTGGCGATTGTGCTATACGATCTATCTAGGGAATTTGTTGTTATGAAGTTCCCAAAGGCTTCACACTGTAAACATTTATAGCCTAACTCATCTGGACATTTTATATATCTATATTCTATTAAGTTTGACACTTTTCATTTTCATCATTTGTAAATCACATGCATACATCATTTTAATAACCACACCTTGTTATTAATCTCACTGTAGTCATTTATTGTATGCTTAGTGTCTTGGCTGAACCTTTACTATTTACTCTGCCCAAAAAAATAATCCAGCACTTTTACATGTAGAAGCTTGTTTAATTACGTGTTTAATTACAGCCTCTATTTTAGGGTTTCTCAGAATTTTGGGGGCCAAAGATTCCTACAGGGATAAAACTTTGCTAGGATCCCCTTATAATCCTTTTTGAATTTTTCAACTGGAATCTTAAATATTTGGTATTATTTATCATTATAGTATATACGATTTGATAACAAACAGCAGAAATGAACTTTAACACAACAGTAAATACAGTGTATTCAGGAATAGTAGAAATGTCTTTAATAAAATAGAAATATCTTTACATCATTTGGATAATCAATATTCTAAATGATGCAACGTGATGAGTCAATTGGAATATTCATCTATTGTGATTTTGACATGAATCCTATTGCAGTTATATCCTTTATTTAACCAGGTAAAATATACTAAGTGCATGCCATTACTTTATCATTTTTTATGGACCCACAGACCCTATTTTGAGAACCTCTGCACAAAAAAGAAAAAAACAGCGCATCCATGAAATCATCGTCTAACAAACACACTTTAAACCTTTTCATACACTGTATGATGTTTATGCACGGGTTCACAAGAACTAAATACTGGCCTTATTTGAATACATGATGAGAAAAAATAACATTCATTGATCATGAATTATTCTTTGACAATATGCTGGTAATTTAAGGATTCACCTTTTCCTAATGGTAATGTAAGGGTTTGTGTCTGCATATGAAACCCAAAAGAAGTATTTGTTAGATGTGATATTAACACAATTATTGAATTACTTCAGTGTTGTCAAAAACGTTTTTTTTTTTTTTTGTTTTATATTGAAAGAATTGTTTTTATTTATGTTTCTTTTTGTCTAAATTGAGTTTTCTATTTCTATGTACCAAAAAATGTTGTGTATAAAAAGTCTCAGTGAAACGTTTTCTCTCTTTCTGACTCATTTTTCAGCCTCAGAATTTGACAAAATGAAACTGGGGTTTAATTAAGTATTTCATTTTAATCATAAACTGTTCTAATAAGTGAGAAAAAAAAACCAACAAAAAAAGTGACCAATAATCAATATTAAATAAAATCTGAGGCAGAACATTTTAGGCAATTTCTTTGTGTAGTGATGCTCTATGTCTACATAATTTACCTAACTCATGTACAGTTCAGCCACAACATTAGGACCTATGAAGAAGTGAATACACGATTTGTCTATTGGACGCTTGGCACCAGGATACATGATGGGGAAATGAATAGTGAGCTGGTTGGGGGCTCTGGATCACAGCCTCCCGTTATCAATGCTATTCTTTTTTTTGTTGCTGTAATTAAAGATACTTTTATGGGAAAAAAAAAAAAAAAACTCCATAAAAGTTTAGTTTTATGGCATTTTCTCTCAACAGGAAAGGAAAAAAAGTTCAGCATTGTTGCCTCACCTCATCGAAACCAATGATTAATATACATCTAATAACTTTTAAAAATGTTTTAGAATATTTTAGATTTTAGATTTCATGTCTCATAGTTGAAACACAATCTAAAATCATAATGTGTCACCGAGCTGAGACAAACAGGTGAAAACACAAATGTGCAAAAAAAAAAGTCTGTTGCTAAGCTTTTTCATTTTAAGTGTAGTGCAGGGACAAAGAGAAAACGCAGTGTATGAAAATAAAGATCTTTTACCATGTCTTTGTAGTTGGGGTAGAACGTCTGGTCGATGAGAGGAAACTTCTCCTGACCCAGCCTCTTTTGATTACTGATTAGAGCGGAAAACTAGGGGAGGAGAAAAACAACATGAAGCAGACAAAAATAAAATGTGAGAATCAAGTGTGAGTGTGATACTCCACTAAGGAAATACATTGCCATCTAAGGACTGTAGTCCACAGAGGATAAAACACTGCAAAAGGAGACAGTTGTGTAGTATTTGTATCTCTAAAATCCCTTACAGCCCACGGTTTGTCACAGAAGTTGTAGATAGAGTCCAGGGAGTTGACGGAGGGAACGCCTGCATAATGTAGGCCGAGGATCAGATTCCGAAAATCCTCGTTCTGGGCCATGCTGAAAGCATGCTGTCGTACCAGGACAAAGTCCGGCTTGAAGGACCTGAAATGAGAAAATTAATCACCAGGGATAGAGTTAGTCTTGATTTATAGGAAGAAGAATAATAATCTAATCTAATTAAAATTAGAAAGTTACTCAAGAACTTATGAATAGAAAATTGATAATAAGTTCTCTGATGCAGCTCCGGTGGCCAGAAAAATGTTTGCATTTACACAAGTGGAGCCTCAGGGACAATGTTTGAAATCACTGGCTCAGTTAATTTGATGATAATGCATTCATTTTCCTGATAAGAGACTAAACAATGTCATTTTGCAAAACACATAGGGATGAAAATACTAAAAAGACTCAAATTCCATATCAGGTGTTTAAGGTTTTTCTCTACTTTCTTCCCAAATCTTTTAAATTAACAGCTTCAAGGAAAGATGACAAGCTTAATACTGTATTTCAGTAAAGTTCATACATTCTAAGTTAGTCACAAGTAAAATATAGCAGCAGGCCTGCTGTTCCTACGAACAGAACAACTCACACGCAGCAGGGGAGTATCAGAAGCAAGTGTGTCCAGAGAATTGGGAGTAGACATTTTAACTTCATGGGCTGGGCGTACCCCGTACAATAGTTTGGTTAGCGCAAGAAGTTTAGGCCAATTATCAGTCACACCTCAGCTAGGCCGACCCCTAAAACTGTGATTTCTGAGCTTTAATGTGGGTGTTGAGTCATGCTGACATGGGCTAAAATGCAACAGGTCTTCAGAGATAAGAGCTGGAAATAGGTGTCTACAAGGTAAAGAGATTCAACTTACAGTAAAACACATTCACATTCAATTCCAATGGAACAGGTCTATATAAAAGCAGGCTAGATAGATAGATAGATAGATAGATAGATATAGGAATAGATAGAGAGATAGATATATAAATAGATAGATATAGGAATAGATAGAGAGATAGATATATAAATAGATAGATATAGGAATAGATAGATAGATATAGGAATAGATAGAGAGATAGATATATAAATAGATAGATATAGGAATAGATAGATAGATAGATGATAGATAGATAGATAGATAGATAGATAGATAGATAGATTGATAGATAGATATAGGAATAGATAGATAGATAGATAGATAGATAGATAGATAGATAGATAGATAGATATAGGAATAGATGAATGGATGGATAGACAGATAGATAGATAGATAGATAGATAGATAGATAGATAGATAGATAGATAAATTGATATGGGGATGGATGGATGGATGGATGGATGGATGGATGGATGGATGGATGGATGGATGGATGGATGGATGGATGGATGGATAGATAGATAGATAGATAGATAGATAGATAGATAGATAGAGAGAGAGAGAGAGAGAGAGAGAGAGAGAGAGAGAGAGAGAGAGAGAGAGAGAGAGAGAGAGAGAGAGATCAGAATGGATGGATGGAGATGGATGGATGGATGGATGGATGGATGGATGGATGGATGGATGGATGGATGATGGATGGATGGATGGATGGATGGATGGATGGATGGATGGATGGATAGATAGATAGATAGATAGATAGATAGATAGATAGATAGATAGATAGATAGATAGATAGATAGATAGATAGATAGAGAGAGAGAGAGAGAGAGAGAGAGAGAGAGAGAGATATCAGAATGGATGGATGGATGGATGGATAGATAGATAGATATAGGAATAGATGAATGGATGGATAGATAGACAGATAGATAAATAGATAGATAGATAGATAGATAGATAGATAGATAGATAGATAAGCAGACTAAGAGTAGAGATGACAGACTGATGAAATCCCAACAAATGCTAAATAAAAAGCTTGAAAAATATTACATTTTCATTATTTTTAAGCCAGAATCTAAAAAGTGTCCAAAGAGCCCATGGCTCAGAGAAGCAATCTATGACCTGTGGGGTGAGGTTAAAATCAGTATTCAGTGGAGGGTGGATGGTGATTGGCCACGACTTGTGTGATTTCTCCTTTTGTCAGTGTGTGCCAACACGACAGCGAGGGAATGTGAGGAAGGGAAGGCGGGTGTGGGGTTGGTGGGGTGGGGGAGGTGTGGGAATTAAGAGCAAGGGAAAGAGACAGATGTAGAGGGGAGCGAGAAAAACCACAGGAAGGGCAAATAGTGAACACCACCTGCTCTTTTTGCTCCGAGAATGCTAATCAGAGACGACAAGAAAGTAAAAGGAATGACTGAAAGGACACAGCAGTTATGAAGACTGTCATCTCTTAATGATGGACAACTGACATCAGAAAAAAAAAAAAAAAAACAAAAAACACAAGACATGCTAAAATAATGCAGATTTTTCTACTATAAATGTGATATCCAGCCCTAAAGATATAACGTGAGCTGGGTTTCGACAGCCATGAGACAGGTTAGTTTTACCCTCCTGATGACAAAACAAAACAAAATAATAATAATAATGTGCATTTAAACAGACCCAGATATCCATTTGGCTCAGTGTATGACAGCTCTATGAGATTCTAACAACAAAAACCGGCATGGGGCTGGATGTCTTGTTAAAACTGTCAGATCCTGAATAGCACAAGAGCTGCTCTAACCAAACGTGGCTCTGAGCCATAGCACCACACTGACTGTTGGTCTCAGAAAAATTAAATAAATAAATAAAAATAAATAAATCTAACTGGAACAACAAGCAAGAAAGTGTTTAGCTGTAGCTAAGAAAATAACAGTGACAGATGATGTTTAACATTCTCAAAATGTCTGTGAGTGAGGAAAAACTTTATTTAAGGTGAGCTGAAAATGAGTTGCACAACAAAACAAATACAGTGAGAGATTATTCATTCCTCTTTTCATTACAAATAAAATGCACAATGCAAATTCATTCAAAAATACTTAATATTTTATATAACGTACATAATACACAGAAATTCCAAGTGACAAAAAACACAGTGACTGTATGAAATATATATTAAGCCCTAAATCATTTGTTGTTCTTTTAGAAATACAAGTCATTTTTTGGCGCTCTTCTTCTGTTGCACAATTTTTCTTCACTATGAAAATGGTAAAGTGACACTGCACTCAGCAGTTGTTTTCATCATCAATTCACAACATTAAACAACGCATCGAAGCACCATTTTTTTTAGTCAACATTATCAATTATGCTACTAATAATTTTTGCATTATTGTATAAGTTACACACATTGTTGTTGGTGCGAATCTTGAGACGGTCTATATATTTACTTCTATTTTTTTAATTCTTTTATTTTTAATACACCACAGTTGACTGTCCCACGTAAATGGGTCACTCTTTTGTGGGAGGAAGGCAGGCACATTATGCATCACTTTCTGTATTTACTATAATCAAATTAGCATAAAATATAATCCTGAGAGATGTGCAACAGTAATGCATCATAATCATGGACAAGGAAAACACGATGTAATTGAATCAGGAAGGAGACTATGCACACTCTTATATCTGGCAATAGGTTATAGACACACATACTGGGGCTAGCACGCCACCACATGATAAGTGAAACTGTCAGAGCTCATCTCTGTTAGAATTCTTATATAAAATCTAAATCAGAGGTTTTGGCTTTGTTCTGACAATCAAAATATTAATGTGTCGTTGAAGGAAACCCAGAGGCAGTACTCGCATGACAAAGCAAAACACAAGGACAGCCCTTTGTACTGCAGTACTGCCTACTAATAGGAATCTAAAGGATTAAGCAGAAAAATACAGTGAGAATGACCTAATTGAACTCCTCTGTTGTTTTTGACACTGTTGGTGATGCAGCTGTTGGTCCCTTAGTGCATTAATAATCCTAACACAATGTATCCAACTCACTGCTTTCCCTTCCTCCGACAAACATCAGCTTTTCAAGACAAAATGTTGTCTTGTGAACTTATAATCCCACAATTTGCAGAAAAATGCTTGATTAAATCAAAACAAATAAAGCTAATGGAGAGGAACATATTTCATCAGACAAAGACATAGTGCAGATCAATAAATCAAAGGTCATTTGTTCTAAAAAAAAGTTTGTTTTCATCTCCACCGTAAAGACTCAGTTTGTTGACTTTGCTGTTTACGATCAACATCTCGCTCCATCAACGATAAACAGGCCGAAAAAACATGGCATTCGTCATAGTGACAGCAGAAATTCTCCGCCAACGTTACTTTACATAGTGCTTTTGTTTCTTTCTTGTTTGGCTTGCATTTAGCAAGTCAAAGCTGCAGGTTGAAATGGATGGACACGGGGCATTTACAAAAGTCAATCTACATAATCAAAAGAGCCAGCTGCTAAAAGGAGCTCGTAGAGAAACAGACTCTCACTAAACTTATACGATAGCTCTCTGATGAAGAGTCAATCTTTGCCGGGACATGTGAGTATAAATCGTCCTATGAAAAGGGATTGTTAGTGTTTTTTACATTTACTGTGTGAGTAAGTGGCCACCAGTCTGTCATGAATCACTATTACTGGCTGTTATTAGGATGCTGAAAAGATTAAGGCCATATTTATTTCCTGTTAGTCTTTATAAACTGTTGATGTAAATAGTTATTGGACTTGCGTTTCCATCTATAGGCTGTATGGAGAGCAAGGGTTCACAGTGAGAGGCTGTGGGTAACTTTAACACGTTTACATCTTTATTTTAAACATGAAAAAAATAGCACCAGTGGATCAGTCTTAATGCTGAAGTCCAAAGAACTCATTCATTCACCTGACAACTTTGGTCCCGCCCCTGATGACCAGCATGTCAACATTACAAGTCCCGTTGGAATGGGAGAGGAGGTTGACCTCAGAGAACTCAGCCTGTGATAAAATGAGAGACAACACAATTCAATTATACACCAGAAACTTTTGAAATGAAGATATTAGATATGTCCATAATGTCAAACCTTTAATGTTTGATTCCTGATATTAACCCAAACCAATATAAACATAAACCCCTTCCACCCAACCTAATTTTAGGTCACATTATATCTCCATTGTAATTAACATGTAAAGCCTACTAATGCGATGCCCCACTCTGTGAGACCCATTTATTATTATCAATTGGTTAAACATAAGAACACATAAATAAATCAATAAATAAAAAAACAATTAGAAGACACTGCAAAATAACCTCAATAAATCCAATAAAAACAATGTATATTATATTGAAAATTTTAGATGCAGGACGATATTATCTGATGCTTGTTTTTTCTGCTGATATTGGAGCATTATTCAATATTGGATTGGGACACTCTTACTTTTATCCGTTTCTTTCCTCTTTATCGTCCATGGTTTCTCGTCCTTTTATCTACTTACTTTTTTTGCAGGTATCTGAACATGTACTTTGTCCAATGCTTTAGATACACAGTTCAATTTAAAATAGTCAGATCATGAGATATAAGAACTGTGATCAATCAGGTTATCTTTACAGCAGAGACATAAGTTGGCACAGAGGGAAATTGTGTCCTCAAAGAGACACAGCTTTAAGAGCCTGCACTTCCATTCACTTTCCCTTTCCCTTTAAAGTATTACTAATCAAAAACTTAGCAACACCTCACACCCTTAAAAATCAATGTGACAATACCTGCTCCACTCTGATGTCATAATCCCCAAGAACCTTCTTTCCTCGAAACACTTTGGCCCTGAAAGAGAAGAACACAGAAGGAGATTAGATTAGTTTAGACATATTAGGACAGTTGTCTGTGCTGCCCTCTAATGGGCAACACACAGAAGGAGACAAACTTCAGACAGAAAATGGATGCCAGAGTTACTGAACTTTATCAGCATCATCAAAATGAAACCACTTTTCATTTAGAGTCTTCAAAAACAGTGCTAGGATTGGATTCAGGATGATCCATCTGTGGTTTTGAATTATGTGTTTACCTGACAGCAAAGGCTGATGATGTTGCCTTGCTACAATGTTGCTCCGAGTAGCTTAAAGAGCAGATGAGTACAGACAGTGCAGGCATAAACACTCAGAGACAGACAGAGACACGAGCAGACGCACACAGGCTGCCGGCCAAAACACAAAGAGACAAAATGCTCCGGATGTTTCATTTGACATTGCAATGCAACTGCATCACAGATGGTTTTACTCCGCCTCCATCATCAAACCATCACTGTGACACTTCATATCAAATAACTAAGTACTGTAGAATTTTTCAGCCTTGAATCCCCCATCCTACCAATCCACTGGATCGCTGTTAAACTTGCAATGATGCAACATTATTCCGACTTTTAACATCGACTTTTCCTCCACCTGAACTATGAAATATACTACACACTGGATATATTCATCTAGAGATGCCTGTGTCACCTGCGGTGGTGACATCTGGCTCATTAGTCTGGTTCACTAGGATCTGAACATCTGTGAAAAAAACCCTATTGGTGGTTTCTCTTCACATCTAACAATCGATATAATTGGATTGAACATCACTCAATATAGACTACTCATCTACAAAAGGATTGTACTGAGTTAGTGGGAGTGCTAGGAAAGTGTTAAGATAACACCTAATGTGCAAATGTTTCTGTTTCAGTGAGTTTAAAGCACAGAAAGACACAATCTATCTAATGTGTTGCAGTTAAGTCTGTAAATAATTGCTACACTTTTGTAATCAATATCAACAAAGAAGATAGGTAAAAAATGTGAAGGATTGGTTCTTACATGCGCGCCGCTAACCTGCTTCATCTGCTTGTCCTTGTGGTTTTTCTCCTGGACTATATATCTAAGCAAAGTGTGCGGTCATTCATGGTGTACATCTATCACATATTTCTGTTTAGGCTGCTTACCATTACAAAACAAGAGCACTCTGCCAAGTTTAGAGGTACTGTATCTAAAGTACCTTCTGGATCATCTACAAAAATGACATTGTCTATCAATCTTACCAAATTGTACTCAACAATTGAAAATTGCCAAGTATATTGTTCTAGTAGGAGTTCTTATTATTTTTCTTCTGCAACTCCTTTGTCTTGGAACTCCTCCTCGGGTATAAATGCAGCACGAATGACACATATGTCGTCTCGTAAGGGCAATGTCAAGGATGTGCAGTTGACCTTTTTTGGAGCCAAAATGTGTAGGTCAAAGTTGCGTCAACAAAGTGAGACTTCAACGCTTTCAGGATGGCAAAGCTCAGCCAAAAAAAAAAAAAAACTTTTTCCCTATAACTTAGCCACAAATTCAGATACAGTGCTCAGACTGGTACCATTGAACAACATTTCCTTTCAATGTGTGGCCTTGACCTTCGCTCAAGGTCATATTTAAGGTCAAGAATTCCTCCGAAAAGGACTCTGGAAGCCAGAACAAAGTGAGACCTGAATGTTCTCAGGATGACAAAGCTCAGCCAAAACAAAAAAAGAAAAAAAAAAAAAATCCCTATAACTTGGCCACACAGTGAGATACAGCGCTCAGACTGATACCATTGAACAACATTTTCTTTCAATGTGTGGCCTTGACCTTTGTGTTAGGTCATGTTTAAGGTCAAGCTCAGTCTTCTGTTTTTCCAGCATTATTACTTTCAATTTAATTAGTAAAAAGAACAAAGTTGTCAACAAATCCAGATACAGGTGGTCATTTGTGCCAGTTATTTAAATTTTCAATTGCCAAATACGTATTCGCCTTGCAAATACAGGTCTTGCCTAGTTTTATTTAAATCCGTTCAGAACTTTTCAAGATATCCTGCAAACAAACATCTACATTAACAGACAGACGGACTAAGATAACAAACCTCTCACATGGCACAAAAGTTTTTGTAGGATCATTAGTCGATACAAAAAGTGCCAACTGAGCAATAAAAGACCCAGGACAAACGTTCACGCCACATAACCTGAAAAGTGCCATCGCAATTACGTTAGTTCATCTTTTTACATCCCAGCTTCAGGGACAAGAGAACTGACCAGCTGTAACCTATAAATTGTCTCAGAAAGGTTATTCCTGCATATTTCTTTGTTTGCAGTGCGGCACTAACTGCTGTTTACAATATTGCTGAATGCACTTTTTTGTGTAAAGAAAAGGGTTATTTTCTCAATAGATGAAGCAAACCGAGTACTGGTTTCTCTGCTGGTCTACACACATCAATGTGTGCTTGAATAAAACAAAAACAAATAAACTCCAACAGCATCTATCAATCCATTTTCCGACCAGCTTTCCCCTGTTCAGAGTCGCGGGGTCTGCAGGTGCCTATCTCTGGCTCTTATTGTGTGCTAAGGGAGTCCATTTCAGGGCAACATGCACACAGACAGCCACTCACACTCAACTCAATCATGTTTTTGGATTTTGGGAGGAAACTGGACAGGCAAACACAGAAACGACCCAAGTGTCCACCCCAGGGGTTGAACCAAAAACCTTCTTGCTGTGAGACGGATGTGTTAACCACTGCACCACTATCCGCCCTACCCCCAACAACATATAAAGAACAAATAAAGACAGGAATATATTTACACCGTCATCTCTCTTTTTGACGCTGCTTGTTTGTAGCAGGTCCACACCCACACACGCACACGCACACACGCACACGCACACACACACACACACACATGCGCTATCTTTTCAAGTATTTCAGCAGACTGTTTGTACTGTCTTGCAGAAGTAATGGTATTTTGTACTAATATCAAGGATTTTAGATATAATAATCAATTCAGCCTTCTGCACACAAGTGGTATTTTTTTTTTATTTGTAAAAATTAGGTTTTTGAAAAAAGCTGCACTAAAAAAACAGTGCACGTATAATGCTTTGTTGTTGTGATGTGAAAGGCTATTAATCTGTTAATTTTGAATGTTTTTTTAAAGCAAGACAATGTAAGACAAGAGAAGAAATGTGTTAAATCGAACTGTATTGAATTAATCTGGCTTATATGACTTGCCATTCTGTGATACCCACTTAATTCTCTCTATATTTCTGATTTCCAATGTTGTTACAACAAAAATCGCGAGGTGGGAACTGTAAGACACTCTTACTAAAGAGCTTGAGTTTCAAATAAACACAAAAACAATTTTATAAAAACAGTGCCAATTTGGCACAGAGCTAACAAGTCATATCATCATCTTGGGAAGGTGAACATGTATCATGATTATACATTTTAAACAGTAGAAGGAAACAGAATACAGTCAACATGTCCTCTCCTTTTTTAAACAGGCTAAATGGCATTGACTGGGTTGTTTCAGGGTCATTTGACAGGGTCACATTTTCTAAATTGATCTCTGGAGTCCAACAGTCTTAGATAGACTCAAGTACTGATGCATTTGCAATCAATGCTAGGCAGTGCCAGCCAGAGAGAGAACTTTTAAGTGAAGGAACAGCATGAAACAAAATCAGCGTAAGGTCCTTGTTGTAAAGTATAGAAGGTTTTCCATCTCTGTTTCCATCATCCTATATGGAGCTAGCCTTTCATTATATTTGACAAGAATAGTCTAGACATGATGATGGTACAATAGCTGTGCTTGCTGTACTTTAAATAAGGCTGATATTATCATGCCACCAATATTATCGGCAGATATTAGCCATAAAATGTAATATCGGTATTGGTTTTCCCAAAATGAAAAACCGATGTGTGCTGTTGTTTGAGACATCATAATAAAAATGAATAAAATGAACAAAAATTGGTACATCCCAAAAAATTAAACCTATAATTGTCTTGTCTTTGGCTCTGTTTCTTACACGTCTGTTATTTTTGCTCCACTTTCCTCTTCTGCTTTTACAGCCAGAATCTTGTGAATAGACTGTATGCAATTAATGATAAAACAGTCATAAGACTCAATTGTATTTACTGTGTATTACTTTTACATTTTTAACTGCTTCATCGTGATGAGAGAGAACACACAGTGATCATTGGTTTGTAACGGTTGTAAAAATCTTCAAAATATCTCTAGAAATATCCCACAAATGGCTCCATCTTAAAATTCAAGAAACTCACCAAGATCCTTGAAGGTATTTTTGGATCAAAACAAAAGCCATAACAGCAGAGCTGTGCTGGAGTGTTACAGTAAAAGCTTAAATGCATTCTATTCTTATAAGCCCTGATGGCCTTTTAACACACTACTCAAATCTTTGGCAATGTAAGACAATGTCTGCCCCAGTCTTTCTATCACTTAATATCTGGGTATGAAAAGAGTGTGTATAGACAAGACTGCGATGGTAGAAAGGCACTATATGTGTTAAAGACGTCCTGGTTGCCCAATTGTAACAGATGACAGCTGGTGTTAATAAGAAGGTACATGTAAGAGGAAGGAGTCGGGGAGCGGAGCTCATTATCCATCTCTATGGAGTGAGTGCAGCTCCAAACTCACCGGTAGATGTTTTATTCTTCGTCTTACAGCATGTGAATGAATAGAAAGCTTTTTCTGCACTGGTTTAAGGAATCAGGTCCCGCCCTAATCAATGTTACAAATGGAGGTTCTTTCATGAAACTACCCAAAAATATGATGGTGGATGAATGGATCAATTGAACATGTTTGAGAAAACAGCTGAAAACAAGGTAGCGCAAAACTTCCACCGAGCACCAATTATTCTCTTTGTTTTGGCAGTTATCTAGCTCAGTGATCCTGTTAATAGAACCATGATTATTCACACTTTAAAGGCTTGGAAGAAGGTTATATCTCCATTAATAACAATACAAATATGGCACCCATATTCTTTTGAAAAAAGTGCAATGAAATGCGCAATCCCAATTCGATCCGGATCCGGAGTAAAAGAAGATACTCATCACACTCGTCTATTAACTCGACGAGTGTGATAGATTTGTTTCTTTTTTGCTGGATTTATATTTATATTGCCTCATTGTGTTTTTATGTTACCTTGTGTTTTTATTGGGTCAAATTGCACTGCTACATGTTTTTGTAGATACTTATTGATACTGATTGTTCAATTACAATTTTTTTTTTTTAAGACTGATCCAGTCAGTATATTAATCTGGATTCTCTTCAAACTTTAATGGAATCTTCCACAGAGTAAGGCCTACCTTTGGTTACGATTTCGTCAAAATCCGTCAAGTACTTTAGAGGCATTCCTGCTAACAGTGAAACAAACAAACAAATAATATATACGTGGGTTAAAATATTACCTAGTTCGCAATGTTGATCAGTTCCTGATCAGTGGTTCATGGCTCAACTAGTCTGAGACACTCTGATGGTCTATCTCTCCATCTTGTTCTGTTCCCCCTGTCCACTAACCCCAACCAGTCAAAGCACATGGCTGCCACCTCTGAAGCTTTTTCTGCTGGAGACTTCTTCCTGTTAAAAGAAAGTTTTTTCTTCCCACTGTCGCTAAATGCTTGTTCATGTGGATCTTGTTGGGTTTTTTACTTACTATTAATAATTTTATATTTTGATGGCGCTACGAGATGAGCTTTGTTGTAAATCTGCGCTATATAAATAAAGATTGATTGATTAAAGTTTGAATGTAGGGTGCAGATTCAGCCAATGATGGCAAAACTACCAAACATAAGGATGATGTAGCCAAAAGAATTGTAGCCATCTGGCTTTGAGGATCATCAACTCAACATTTATTATTAATATCAGAATCACAACACGGTTTACCATCATTTTCAATGAGCATATTTCATACTTAGTATTACATGTCCATGTTTGTCATACATATTCACCTCAAAGGAAAAAGTTTTTAATTAGAGAGTTCAGGATTACGTTTGTTCCACAGGATTTCCTAGAGCGTTTTATAGCACTCTGTGCTCAATATACCACAGTGCGAAAATTAGCCCAAAAAACCAAGACCACTGATTGGCTGCACTGACTGTAAACGCAGCCTTCAGGCTCTATGTTAGCAATTCTGGTTCATACATTTTTTTACTCAAGGTAAAGGGTGTTAAATTATTCAGCTGTGGCATGTCGAGCGGTAAGGTCTCTACCTGCTGTTATCTTCCTCATTCATGCCCCACAGAGTTCATCCACCACCAGAAATAATGTGTGACGTCAGTGTATGTGGTAGGAAGAGAAAATTTTGTTTTATTTCTAAAGCCCAAGGTATAGTCAAAACTTATCTTGTATTATTTTGAAAGGCTTTTTAAAACACAAGCTTGATAAAGAGAGAGAAAGAGTGAGCAAGCACATGCCGGTGTCAGTATTAGTCACACTAATGCTCCATCACTTTAATTGGTTTGTCTATTTCTGCAGTCTTACCAGTAGTTAGATGGAGAGCTCAAGTCATCAATGGTTGTGATGGGGCATGTCGGCATGGCATGAGTGTTCAGAATGGAAGGAAAATTTAAAAAAAACCTTCTAACATTATTAGTAGTAGTAAAGGAGGAGTATTGATTGTCAACTTTCTTCATACATGAGCGTCTTGTTTGGGAACGACTTACAATAATATGCTGTTTGTTTTACTTTCTGACTTATGTTCTTTATTAAGGACTAAGTTATAATTCTCCTTCTCAAAATGCCTAAATAATGGAGTCTATTTAGTGTACCCTAACATGCTGATTTTTTTTTGCAGTGTTTGTGCACTAAAACTGTTATTTTGTTTTGTTCTATTCCTGCCAATCAAGCATCAACAGCATTGCCTTGCAATTCTGCCCCCATATGCATTACAATTATCCTGATTATTCTTGTAAATCCTTGAGTATGGTCAAAAACTTACTGATTGAACATGATAAAGGTGTTTTTTTTCCACTAATCCACTGATTCAGCCGCAATAATACCATAGTTCATGACCAGTGCGTTGGTTAACTCAGATACGGATCTGTCCCAGCGAAAATCAATCGAATAAATAAAACTGTAAAAACTGAAGAGTGGTAAGTTTGTAAGTTAGGTTTGCTACTACTGGTAATCATTTGTCAAAATCAGTCAATTACATCAACATGAACAGAGAATCAGAAGACACCCAAGCACACACTAGTAGTACCTGAGACTGGTCTTGGTCTTGTCTCATTCAAACTTGAGATTTACCATCAAGACCAGTAGAGACCAACACTATTCTGCTATTATTTGACTTCATTAATGCTAATCAGGAGAAGCACTTGGAACTGTTCCTGATTAATTAATGTTGTGATTAAACACGTACTGTTAGCATACTGATTGTTCCGCCTCCTTAAGTCTTTTCCAGTGCATTAAGTGTCAGACACCTGCAAAGCTTCAAACATCAGTCCATCTTATTTCTAGTCAGAAAAACCTCTGAATACATACTTTTAGGCCTCATTCACCTGTCAACATCTTATTTTCAAATGTTTAAAATAATGCATGACTTATCAGTGGCTTTTGAATACATAGAATGATTTTTTTATTTTATTTTTTTTCGATTTTTGCAAGAATTTAGTTGAACAAATTTGTCAAGATTTGAGATTTTTGCATGTTGTGCTCTGAAAAAGCACCTTGTCTGTCAAATGTATTTTTAAAAAAAGCTGAATTTAAAGAGAAAATGCTCTTCAACTGTTCAACCTTGTCATGGTTTTTAAAATGTATGTTTATGATTATGGTTTTATTTACGTATTTTGATTTTAATGTTTTATTTGCCTTTTTTCCCTCACTCGATGATTATGTAAAAAAAAGAAAACTGATTAAAATGTGTAAAATGATGAAACTAAACAGGCTCCCAGGGCACATTCAGAGATGCAGAAGGTTCTATTAGAGCGAGAAAAGCATCCTTCAAACAACAATGATTCATTGTTGCCTTTAAAATTGGCACGTTTGGACTTTGTGACCTAAAGAGTTGACCCATATGAGTTATTTTAAATGATTCCTCAGGCCAATATACAGCGATTACCAGTATCAATGCTCCGAGCAGGGCTGCCCTCTTGAAATACCGCCCATGTAAGTTTGGAGAGACGGGCCGTCTTTGGCCAGGTCATGTGACCCGGAGAATGCCTGGAGAACGTTTCACTTTACGGCAGTCACATGACCACAGGCTCGGATAAGGCTTTTGCTAGTATTTTTCCACCTGTTCGACTCCTGGTCATGACCGAGGCAGGGCAAAAAGTTTAAAACTGCTTCTGAGGAGGATAAAAAAATGCCGTAGAGACCCAGCCCCCTCCACCGACCCGCCTTCCGCCCGGCGCCGGACACCGCCCCGTGCACGCCGGGTTACCTGTTCCCGTCGGCGCCGACTCCCAGCAAAGGGGGTTGATGACGGTGGCGAGGCCAGGGAGTAAGGGGGGAGCGCCAAGCGGCGGGCCTCTAGCGGCGCCGGCGACTGCTCTTCCAACTGCGGCGGGAGCTCAGCCCCACTTCGCACCCCAGCTTTTAGATCCAATCCTTATCCTGAAGTTACAGGTCAACTACTGTCTGCATACACAATCAAAAGACAAGGGAGTCTGGCCCGACTGCTGCGGCGCTTGTAGCCACTAGGGGCGCTTGACATGATGGTTACAGGTCTAGCACCCCTAGTGGCCAAAAGTTGCACAATGTGCCTTTAAACATGCTTTTCATGTGGATAGTAAAGAATGTTCTTTAATGATTTTCTTTTCTTTTGAGTCTGGTGACGTGATGCATCCCCAACCTTCTTTCTATAACATCTAAAATAACAACAGTTTGAATTTAAAACAATGTTCTGTCTCATGTCAACTGCTGTTTGCAATGTCTTCATCATCATTGTTTTCCTTTTGTTAAACATGTCTATAGTGGGCTGCTTGGAGGCTGCACACATGTAACTCCCACACTGTAAATGTGTTGTGACAACACTCGGAGGAAGTGCAGAGATAGAGACAAAGATTTCATTTAGTACAAAAGATAGAAAATTTGGGAATAAGAGACAGCAGCTATACTGAACGGCATCATTCCATCCAGGCTGTGTTTCCCACCTGTGCAGATTTACTTGTTAAAGAAACAGGAAATGCAAAATGATGGGAAAATATAGCATGTTGAATACATTTCCGAAGTAGCGTCTTTATCAAATCACACGCATATGTGTGCAATGCATTGATCTGCATCCTGACAAAAAAAAAAATTACAATTCCAACATCAGTGAAAATTCAGAAACTGTGGAAATTACTTTAACATTTTTGAAGCCATCTCAGAAAAGTCAACATGCAAACCAGTTGATGCAGTTGCTTTGGGGGAAGATTTGAGCATTTTAGATATTCATAATTTAACATTTCTGGCAGATCCAATAATTAAAATTCATAAATTCAGTTTTATTTCAGTTTGTGTTTTACTATTAGAGCATCCTTTCATTGTACAAGTCTGAGACAGTGGTGAAAAAAGGCAGGAACACATTCTCATATCATTTTTATTTTCTGTTCTAAATAGCTAGTCAATAAAAAGTGATTATCAAGTAGGAAAACCAATTGGCATGGAGCAGTGGGAGACTGCAGAATCCCAGGTCTTGTCAGGTTTATTCCCTGTGCGTTCATGAGTGTCTGTCTAGATCTGTCAGGTAAAAGAAGGGCTGTATAGGCAATATTCACTGCCATATAAAGTTATTTAAATACACCAAGCTTTCAACTCAGAGACTGCTCATTAGGTTCAACTTTTAAACTCACACTGGTATATAGAAAAAACAAGATTTGTCAGACATTAGAAGCAGTACTGAGTGCATTCACAAATAAAGATGAATGCTGAGCAGGGAATTATGTAAATGACTGCAAACACTCCATGACTCGTAGTTAACCCTTTAAAATATGCTGTTTGTAAAAAGCATTACTAGCTTCCTGCATTTCTGTTTTAGAAAAGCACAAACAGTACAAAACATGTAATGTTCTGAAATAAAAGCAATAACCCAGGTGTTAAACAATTTTTCCTGTTTCAACGGAAAAGAAATAAACGAAAAAAGATTTTTTCAACAGGCTTTAAACATCCTATCTATCTCTCGAGAAAAGGATAATCCTGATTAAAGATGACGTGCAATATTCAGATGGGAAATAGTAAATAATCCACTCGTAAAACTATCTCTCTCACAGGTCTTGATTACTTGTTTTCATATTTTGTGTTTATTTTTGGCATCGCTGATCCTGACTTTAATACTATTCACAGCCTAAATCGCAACTGAATTGCAAAGAAGTTATGTAATGGTTTTGTTCCTGTTACAACCACTTCTAATATCATTATTTCTTTTATCTTAAAGATTACAAACTGAAAAGTAGGGCTGGGCAATATATCGAGAATCAAGAAATATAGAGTTTTCTATTTTGGTGATACAGAAAATGACAATATGGCCTATATCGAGAAAAATTTACATATTTTTTTTTACTTGTTTTTTTTTATACAATCACACAGTACAAATTACATCACACAGGTATTTAATTGTATTCATAGAGTACAGTCAAACAGTGTCCTTTACATTTTTTACATATTTCTGAGATATATATCTTTATAGCTTATTTTGTATTAAAATAATCAGAACAGCATGAAAAGCACAGTTAGATAGATTTCTGCATCCTAACCCAGACTTTCATCTAAACAAGCCACACTACAGAACACACTCACACGTGCTGTCCCTTATAGGAGAAAAAACCAAACGTGGCACATATTCTGCAGCTGTTGGTTAATAATTGTGCCTGCGTGTGCATTTTTCATCAGCAAATTTAACCCAGAACTGTTTTTCTGACTTTATTGAGTTAATAATATCTGTTCGAAAACGAATGAATTGTACAGTTTGCTGTGTGGACTTCATCTACACGTGCTCATTCGTTCAGCTGACAATGGGTGTAAGTCAAAATGATATTAATACTATTACTAATACTGATACTAATAAGTAACATATTGTGACAGCTGTGCAGTTTTGTATGTTTACAGTACTCTGCATTTCACTGACAGGAAGATTAATGATTCATCGACAGATGAAGCGCAACTCGACACATTACATCTGTCAGTGTGTTTGTGGAAAAGAAAAACCGAGGCAGGAAATTCTGTTTGTTTAATCTGGTGGACATTGGAAAAAAAAAAGCGTTTTTCAGAATTCAAACAAATGTGTTGCTGTATATGGAGGCCAGCAGCCGTTGACATGTGCTCAGGTAAACTATGCAATATTTGGAAGCCCAAGTGTGAATGATTAATCTCACAATGAAGCCCTGCAGCAGCCATACATATTATTTCACCGACTGTTTCTGTATAGAAGCCAGTTTAATGTTATTCACAAATTCATCTCTTTCAGCATAACTTTATTGTGTGGACTTAAATGACTTAACTTCCAGCTAGTGTGATTTAGTTTAGTAAATGTTTGTCATATTATTATTATTTCCTAACAAATCAACTGATGTTTACTTTTAACTTTTACTTTCCTATCATGTATGCATATTTTGTTAGTGTTTCTTTTTGCCCCGGAATTACCGTATTTAAGTATTGCTAATTCTGATCATTTTTATCAGATTCATATTGTTCTAATTTACTAAGATGTAAAACTGTCCTGTTGAATTTATTTAAAACAAACACCACATGATAAAACCCTGAGAGTTTTGTGAAGTGCTATGTGTGCTTATTGCGTATGCATTACACCCAGGTTCTGCTTCTAGTTTGGTTTAGTCCAACAGCGCCTGCCTGCATGCATATGGGCTGAGGGCTAATGATAGACATGCTGATTAAAAGCACCAAAGCAAAGCAAAATGGAGAGGCAGGAGGTACTACATTCTTTGCACACTCTGTGCACATTTTCATGTTTTTTTTTTTGATGGTGCTCATGTTTTCTGCAAATAAGTGGAAATCGATCATAGTTGCACCCTGCCATGTGCCTTGAACAAGCTTAGTTTAGGCTTCACCATACCCGGGATCCTGAATAGGTCACGCAAGCGTAGAAGATGAATGGTTGAGTTTTCTCTTTGCTTTTCTTGGCTCATGTGAATTTAAAACAATATCCAGCCTCTTTGACATTTCTATTCTCTTGGATTCTCTTGAGTTCACTCCATACCCACCCTCCATCCTCACTCCTTATCTCACGCTTGTACTCAACATCTCTTCACACCTCTACTTCCTATTCTTTTTTTGATCCTCCGTCCTCTCATCTTTTTTATGGCGTCGTACATTGTGAGTCTGTTTCTGCTAGTCTGTATGTTGGGCTCGTTCAGCCATGTCATAGCTGTGTAAGAGAAGCAGCCCCTTAGGCGGTCATGCACTGTCGTGCTCTCTCGGACGATGGAGACACGTGTGGCAGATTTAAAAAAAAAAAAGAAAAGTAGAAAAAAATGTGGTAAACGTTATCCCCTGACGCACATACAGTACACACACACACGCGCATGCATTGCATACACATTTATTTAACCTTTTAAATGTCCCTCTGTCTCATTTGATCTTTCTCAACTCTTAGCATCCCTTTTCTTCTTCTTGACTTCTGTTATTTCTAATCAGTTGCTAAACATATGAAGGATAAACATCATTTAAGTCTAACGTATTGTAATATTCTGCATCAAGTGATTTTTTTTGGTTTTAAAATTGATCTGTGAAGAGATTTAACCTATTCCTGGATGTGCTTAACCCATCACAGTCTATCTGCATAGGTCTTGTCTTCTGATTGCATTGGATTTCTGTACCATTTGTTCTCTCTTTTCCTTGTTTGATTTTTTCCCCATTTTTATTCTTTTCTTTTTTTTTTAAATGACTATTATTATTATTTAATTTTTTTTCCTCATTGTGAAATACACTGCTCTTGTGTTCATGTTTGAAATAAAAATTAATGAAATCAAAAATCAAAAAAATGATATGATTTACTTTTATTCATGCCATACTAGGTCTACGTAATGTCAACTTCTCCATTCTCTACACCAGACAAAAACTAGCCTCTTTTGGCTAACTCTGGCTCATTTACAGCATGTCTGTTTATTTATGTACATTGTCCCTTTTAGATAATCAATACATTCAAATTCAATGCTTCTAATGTAGTCATACCCTGCAAAATAATGATCTTCTTTTCCTTATTATTATTATTATTATTATTATTTACATTTTTTACATCTTCACTCAAAGTGCAGCCTTAGTACATGCAAAGATTCCTTAACAACACACTCTTTCCTGAATTCTATATCTAATTTGTCCACCATGCTTCCTGGCTGCTGCAGAGCTAAGGCACCAGTGCTAAATTTACTTTGCTTGTCACTTGTTTAAGAACAGCAATATTTAAAAAAGAACTGAAATAGACAAACTGGAATTGGAGGCTCAAATGAGCAGCATTGTGCATACGCTTCCATACACACAACTAAATTGGAGTCGGAGGTCTGGGCTTCCAGCGAGAAGGAAAAACATAAACAGTCAGAAAGAAAGTATAAACACAAATACGAAAGAGATACAAATGCGAAAAACAAGAACTAGTCATAAAAAGGCATTAATAATAGGTAACAAATAAGAAAATATAAACACAATGCTGTTCAAATATAAATTAAAACATGTTTAAAGACAAGCACACGCTATTTGTTTTGTTCACACCTGTTCAGTGAATAACCTTTAAAAGCAGTTGTATGTGGTATACCCCTGGCCCCTCCCCTCCTGTTGCTCCTGCTGCTCATCAGTCTCACTAGTTAAATCTCACCTGTGCCTCTGTTTTCTCTCCAGTTTTTAACCCAGTCTCTCGTTCTCATTTGTGTGAGATTGTCGTCTTTCCCAGTGTGGACACTTTTGAATATTTACTATAGATTTTCTCCTCATGTCTCCTCTGTTGGATGCTGAATGAAAAAACTCTAAAAGATACAGTAAATCTAAATGTAAAATGTAAGTCTTTCTGCACTTTGATACTATTTGAACAGCACGATGCTTGTTTTATGCTGTTCTATGCACTGCCACAGGACAAAATTATTATCTGATGGGGATTCAGTTTCATTAATTCTGAAAGAATTTAGCCTTTGGAAGGGTGGTGGGCTTTCTTGCAATTCTCAGCTTCAGAGAAGGAGCCTGGTCTTTGTTTAGTCCTTATTTATTGTTGCTCTTTGTCACTGCAGAGCACATATGTGTCACTTCATAGCCATTAGACTCAGAGGAATGGTGCAGGCAAGGAAGAAAAACATCTGATATAAAGCAATGCCTCTTTCATTGGTAAGAAACTCTAGAAATAAAATAATAATTGGTTGACCTTCCATTTATTTGACCCTGAGGAGCATTCATATATAGCAGTCTGATTAATCCTTGTTGCTGCTCACAAATGAATTAAAATAAATGGGGTTTAAGAATCCCCTCTACAGCAGCTACTGAAGCTTATGTGAACAGAACTGAAACAGATGATGGATGCCATGAAGCACCATTCAACCAGAGAAGGTAGATTACTGTCAAGTGGAAAATCTGATTTATTTATTTTTATAAATGCATCCACTCATAAGTCAAGAGAATGCATGCACAGCACGGTACGTACTGCAGCTCCCTGCAGGAAGCAGCGCAACCCCATGTGTTCAAGAGGGGAGGATATTTCTATGGTCGTGACTCAATGAGCAGCACACTCTGCATATACAGGCACACACACATACACACACACGCAGCTTACAGCTACAGCCACAACCGTCCAAGCTGCTATGAATGTGATTCTCCATTTTCACTTGAAATTACTCACTGAAAGAAAAACAAACCTCAGACTTCCTTTCTATTTTTCTTTAAGTTAGACTCACAGTGTTGCAGCTCTTTATTCATCTTATATGACGGGAATGTGCCTGTTTCTGTTTGTTTACACAGAATGTAAACAGTAAGACATCTTATGTTTGGCCTTATGGCTGGATCCCAATTTCACACTAACAGCTACCACAGGGCGTCACGTCATGGACAAGTTTTCCTCGGCAGGGGGTGCGTTCTGCGTATGTGCAGTATGTGAGCGTGATTACATAAGCCAAAGAGAGGGAGTTGCTCTCTGGGTGTGCTTTGCTCTTCTGTTTGGGGGATGTAAGGACACACCAGTGTTATTTGAGGACTCAATAGTTTGGGGGTTTGGTCTTGTCAGTTTTTATTAGGGTTAGAAGAGAAAAGAAATCAATGTTTTAGAGGTGGCCTCATCAACTAAGTCATCTGGGGATCCTGAATTATCCAAATGACTATTCTTAATCCATATTTGACAGACGAGAACAAAGATGACCGAACAGGAACAGATCATGATTGGCCAATACACCTTAAAGCTGTTATCCGGGGTTTCTGAGAAACATCTCAATGTCCCGCCATAAACAGCTCCGCTTCCTCCCGCTGCCTCTGCAATCTATCAGAAGCCACGCTTCTACTTTTCTGCACGCGCATCGCAGAACAATCGTATCACATTGATATAGGTCTATGGGTCAGGTAAGAGCCAAAATCATATTTACGTACACAGTTCTACATTGACTTTGATTGACGTGAAGTCAAAGCCTATTGGCTGGGCACACTCGGCATTCGTATATATATATATACATTAATGTATATGAATGACCACCGGCACTAAACCATAGTAAAAGACTACACAGATTTCTCAGAAACTCCAGATATCAGCTTTAAAACAAAGCCAAACAAATGTTGAAGCATAAACTATATAAGGTGTTGCGTACGCATGGGTAAAAAACACTCCCTACAAGCTTCACCGCATCAATGAACAAAAATGGAAGTACGACTGTATCACTTTTCTTGTTTTTTTTTTAGGCCAGACATTTCTGTTATTTTCACTTGAAAATAACAGCAAGAATACAACAGGATATTTCACTGGAGTGGTGTTTAAACCGGCTTAATCAATATGTTGGCCAACCAAAAACAGCAACATTTTACCATAAATCTGTCACAGATTGTATTAAATGCAAAGGAAAATAAAAGCAGACCAACTTCATACAGTATTTTGGTTTCACATGTTTTTTCTTGCACTAGATATGGTCTTAAGTGGAAACCAATTCAATTTACTTTTGCTTACTATTTACGTTTTATAAATGAAATTGATCCGCTTCTTTTGGAGGTATGGTATGATGCTATGCAACACATCATTGTTGAATGAGTTAAATGATTACTGGTATTAAATGAATTGATCATTTAAGCCGTAATGAGTGATTGTTATTGGTTCGTACCAGTTTTAATGATTTGAAAATAGTAATCAGCCCTAAAAACCTTGGTCTGCACACCAACGTACAACTTTGTAATTGCAGAGCTAACGTACACAGATGTCACTCTAACCTTCACAATTTTAAATAATTAAGCTTAATTTATTTTGGAAACATTATTATCATTACATTTGGAAAAAAAAGAGTTAAAGTTGCATTGACCTACACATGCATAATTCATGATGCTTCTTTTTTTTTCACCCTCCAAAATCCTGAGTTTTGCCAAAAGTAAACATCACGCTAAACTGTACAGTTTTTCATGCCAAAGTTCAAGCTGACAACATTCATAGTCATCAGGATCTTATTCTGTGCAGCAGCTGGTTTAATATGGAAGTAAACCATAATCAGGCCTCATTGAATATACACACACAGCCATACTCTGCATCCTTTCAATGCTGAATCTCAGTTAGACTGTTACAGCACATGAAAGATACTGATTTTGGCAAGATTTAAGTGAATCATCATTGCAGGGTACAGCTTTTGAAAGGTGTGCAGGATGTAGTGTGTCTAAGGTCTGCAGTTTATTTGTTAATCTGCTGCATTTCATTGCCATCTCTGTCAGCAGCCTAAGCAACCTGCAGAGCAGCAGAAAAGGATGGTAAGGCACAAGAAGAACAAAGGTCAAAGCGCTGTCATCATCCAGACCCCTCCATCCATCACTGTGTAGCCTATACTTTATTTAATTAGCATCACCTGGAGCAGCTTTTGAAATACAAACTTAGAATTATATGCAACCAGTGTTTATAGACTTGGTGCTATGTCAGAATCAGAATCAGAATCAGAATCAGAAATGTTTTAATGGCCAAGTACAGTTTTTAGGACAGTACAAGGAATTTGACTTGGTAGTCGGTGCGCGAAACAAAAAAACAAATAAAACAAAAAACAAAGAAACAACCCAGCAACAATAATAATAATAATGATAAATATAAAGGATGAGGGATAAATAAAGGATAGATTGATAGATATGTAGCCTGGTGTGCATCACTAATTTCAATGCATTGAAATAACTGATTTTGCTTTAAAGTACCTTTAAATAATCAGTCATTGAAATGGAAGGTAAACAAATTAATACCCAACACACAATGTAAAATGTACAGTGAATTTTGTGACCCAATATAAAAATGAAATAATGAAATATTGGTTTTGTATGGATTTTGTCTGGGGTTATTGGAGTTTGTTGGCCTTTCTTTGAAATATGTAGTAATTGCTAGTTTGGGTTTTAAATGGTCTTTTGTAGCCAGTTGGTGACATAGTGCTTTACAGATATCTAGATGCTCAATTCCTGCATGCTCATGTAGGGATGGTCCTATGTTTTGATCAGTGTTTTATTTTTATATATTTTTGTTTACTATTAGTTTTTCTCACGATTTATCGCCGTAGTTTTAGTTCTTGGCTCGTAGGTTCTGTTTCTTTCTGCCAGTTACAGTATGTTTATGTCTCTATATACAGGTGATCTTGTTTTGCTATTTCCTTCCTTACGCTATTTAAGGTTTGCTTGAACACTGAATGCTTGCTGAGTCACTGGCCATCCATACCTCTTCCACTTGCTCTCGTCTCTGCTCGGTTAATTGGTCTGCATGTTTGAACTTCTAATATTTTGGTTGACTCCGCACCCGCCTTCATTTTCTTTGCGCCCTTTCAGTTCACTTTGTTTGAATTTTCCAGTAAAGATGGCAGCTTAAAATGTAAAATGTTGACCCTGCTTTGTATTTGCTTCTCGCTAATCCTTTTTATTTGACTGTGATGGTTCATTTTACAGGGCATTGAGAATAGTTGGTTTATATTAGTTTACAAGTACAATATCATAATAATCCTTTTTTTAAGACTTTTTGATTCACGAGGTGAAAACACCTTACAGGTTAACGAGTAACCTAACCCCATCCTATAGTCCAACTCTTGACATTTTACTCAAAGTATTTAAATTTTGCAGATTTTGTTAGAGTAACTGCCCTCTATGGGTTGAAACCTCGCTATTACAACTGAATTTTGCTATTGGCTGAGAATGGTGGTTGGTGACATTTTGGTTGCTTGGTCACTGTTGGCCCCGCCCCTCCTGTAAAAACTAGCACCTGTGTTATAGTACAGACTGGGTGTGTCTTAACTGCTCCAGGAGCCCCACCCATAATCAAGGCATTTATTTTAATTTCCAGCCTAGACGCACGTTAGCCAAAACATCAAGATTTAGTTACTCTTGAAGTAATAATTATGCAAAAAAGGACTTTATAAAGACACAGGCTGTGTTCAATATGGTATACTCCATACTATACACTGCAAACTCAATCGATATGTAAGTATGATGACCGTTCCCACTGAAGTATACTTTTGGAAAAGTATTGAATTGTATCGTGAACTCTTACATAGAGTGATGAATATACCAGGTCTTCCTGTATGTGTGGGGCATTGCAGAGGACCAGTATTTCACTGAGTATCCAATGTCTCAGTTCAGCTTTAAGTGTCTCTGTTCTTTTTATGGATTGATCCTCTCACTACAGGCTGGGATGACAGAAGATGGGACAGACAGCACATCTTAGAGTAAGATACAAACACCAATTGGACACCTTCACAGGTATTGGCTGGCTGCATTGTTGTAAGGGTTTCATTGTACAGAAGTCATTTTCTCCTGATCGTTTATGCCTTTTCCTGCTGGAAAAATTGTATCCTTGTTATTTTCTCTGTTCTACTTCAGATCTATTTTGTAGGTCTTTTTTTTCCCTAATCCAATACCTACTGCCAAATACCCTCCATTCCCTGCTGACTTCCAAACTAACAATGCTTCACTTCGACCCGCTGCCTAATGATAGCCAAACAAAAGCAGACCAGAGGGAATGCACTGAGATGGGCATGCTATTTGATAGGTGCATCTTTCCACAGGCCTGTACAGTGTTTCAGAAAAAGACCCACCCACTCAGTTATTGCACAGCACCAATCTTCAGCTGATTAGATTATTGCTTCAAGTAAATTATACTGTGAAGAGAAGCGTATGCTACTAGAGACAGCGTATTTCTGAAAATTGAAAATGTAAAGATACAATCTCAAGTGGATAAAGTCATTTCACTTTCATCATATCTTTAATTATTAAACACAAAACTGTGGTGTTCTTCTTGGTGACAATGTGAAGTATCCGTTACAGTAATTATTCACCTTATTCAAGCAACTTGAAATTTCCCATCACTCTAGGATTCATGTTGCTTTTTTATCAAAATCTAAATCCAAACCCAATAATGTCATTAAAACACCATATCAATGGATTACATTCAGCTCTAAAGTAACTGCAAGAATCACTCATTTTACTTTTACTATAAAGAGAAAAATAGGTTTCATGTCTTTGAGTTTTGATTGCTTTAAAAACAAATGATTGAAACTGACGTTTCTACTAAAAATGACAATGTACAGACAGCGTTTGTGCTGAGGAACAGGCAGATGGACTGTGAGGTTGTCTAATGGGGGACAAATAGTCATGAATCACCAGCACATATTTTGTGCCAGACACTATCAACCATAACAATGTCATTACTGTTTTTCCCATAGCAACAAACGAAACATGAATTTGATAACACAAAACACACTACTTATGGTGTGTGTGTGTGTGAGTGGGTAGACAGATTGCTTTTTCTAATCTGCACTACTGAAGACGTTGTCCTTGACGACCCTTAGTTCATCATGATCCCTTTAAGCCAAGCAGTATTTGGTAAAAACCTCACTAAGCTCAAAGTCGTGCTAAAATAATACAATTCCACAAATCTTAACTTCTTTGTGCTTCTTTGTTTCATAATCTGCAATTATTGTGATATATTGTGATATATTGGCCTATTCATTGTCTTATTGTTATACTTTATGTAACCTACCAAGGGACTATGGATGCACATTAGCATTGTTGCTATATTTTGTCATATTTACGTTTATTGCTGTGTAAACATTTTTTTTTATTAATGTGCACTGTCCCTGTGCACAAACAAATCCTTGCAAAGCAAACACACATAGACATACATGAACCTCACAAAGTCCCAAATTCAAAAAGTCATTTTCCCTCAGAAGATTATCACGTCATCAACTGGGGAAAACATACAGTATCTGAATGCTTGCTCATTTCCTAATTTGGAAATAAACATTTTAAAGACATTTTGAGGGCACAGCTCATGATAATTTTGAGCTCTGAACATTAAAGATGTGTGGAAAAGAAGTTTATAAATAAAGGGCAGAAGGAGGAGGACAGAGCTGGATAAACAGCTTTTAACAGGGTAATAAATAATGCTGCACTGTGTTTTGACTATCATCCAGCTTCTCCGATGTTATTCACATTGATCCGGATGTTTACACAGGTTACTGGTAACATAAATATTAACATTGAAATCATAGGTGATTCTAATGTGTCATTTCAGGTCAGAATATACAGTATGGACATGAACAGACACTTCAATTGCTATATGTTTTGAGGACTATAGGTTTTAGGTTCCAGAATCAGAATCAGAATTCCTTCAGGGGGGGAAGTTACAGCCACTTTATATAAACTAAAATCATAAATAAAAGAATAAAATGTTTAACAAAGACGAAAGAAAGAATACATGTTAAAAAAGTGTATAATTAAGTAAAAGACTGTTAAAAATAAGGATCAGATAAACACACATTACGGTAGTAAAAAATAAAGTAAGACTATTATTATTATTATGAATAATAATAATAATAATAATAATAATAATAATAATAATAATAATAATAATAATAATAATAATAATATACAAATATGATTTAGATATTTACAACAATCAAGCTGTGAAGTTACAGAGATGAATTATACAGTTTGATCGCCACAGGCAGAAGTTATTTCCTGTGGCGTTCTGTGGAGCACCGTGGTTGGATCAGCCTGGTGCTGAAGGTGCTTCTGTGACTGACCAGCACATCATGGAGTGGGTGGGACTCATTGACCAAGATGGCCTTCACCTGGGACAGGCTCCTCCTCTCTGTCACCACCGTCAGAGAGTCCAGTTTAATCTCCACAACGTCACTGGCCTTGCAGATGAGTTTGTTGGCGTCTGTGACCCTCAGTCTGCTCCCCCAGCAAACAACAGCGTGGAGGATCACACTCGCCACCACTGACTCATAAAACATCCTCAGCATTTTTCTGCAGATGTTGAAGGACCTCAGCCGTCTCAGAAAATAGAGACGGCTTTGGCCCTTCCTGTAGAGGGAGTCAGTGTTCCTCCCCCAGTCCAGTTTTTTATCAATCACCACTTACAGGTATGTGTACTCCTCCACAATGTCCACACTGACCCCCTGGATGGAGATGGGGTGAATGTGGATTGTCAGTGTGACAGGTTACCTTTTTTACCACACAACCGTTCATACAAACAACAAGCTGCTGCACTTTAGCAAGTGTTATTCTGTCACAATTTTTATAAATAAATAAATGACTGCTTCAGTTCAGTTGTAATATATACCATAATTTGAAAAAAATTAAAAATTCAGTGACTGTGTGAAGTCTACTCACAATCAACCAAAACTAAAATCCTTCTTCCCTTTGTGATATCATGGAGTGTTTTACTGGGTGTTGCAGTGGAAATTAATCAGATTTCACTTTCAAAAAGCGCATGTCAAAGTCAAACCCAGTACTTGATTGCATCTAATTCTTCCTGCCAGGAGAAAGGAAAACATAAATCACCAACTAATGCAGAACTCAGTCCCTCCAAATACGCAAACTCCATATTATTTCCAGGGCTCACAGTTTTTCCGTGCTTACATCACATGATGGTGGTCATTTTTAATCACAAAATTGTGGAAAGAACTCTGAATTTTTCCCCACGAACCTGCTCAATTCTACATTATTACACACTGATTCTCCATTTTAAATACAAATTGGTTACAAAAATTCAGGAAATATATATGAAGATACTGCAGGGACTGATCTTTGTCATTTATGGCTTGGATATTGTCAGTGCTTTATATACTTTACATAACGTCTATAGATGGAAATGCAAACTACGGCACATTCATGTTAAATGTGTTAGTTTTCCCACTTAAAATCTGCAGCCTGCATAAGATCAAACTGATCCAAATTTGGCCCCTGAACTAAAATGAGTTTGATACTATGTTAAAAAGGGAAAGATCTTAATGTTGTCAATCATACAGACAGATATTCATTACAACTAATCTAAAATCCACATAAATGGACTTTTAGATTCTCCACTAAACTGCTCTGACAGGCTCTGCTGAAAAATATTATTAGTTATGACCTTTACATTGCAATTTTCTTATTCTTCTGAGTTTAAAAGATTAATTTCAAGGGGAAGAAAAGAGTCAACAGGTAAAAGTGCCTTAATCATGAAGTGTGTGCTAGAAATCTTCTGATTTCTGCATATATGGATAATGGAATTGTGTTATTCCAGAGAGTATGGATTTCAGTGCTTAGGTATTAGGTAAAAAGTCAGATTCACTTATAACAATAGTTCTTCAGTTGTAATTATATTGGTAATGCAATGAAGTACAACTTAATGTGTCAACCATGTTTTCATTATTGAATGGCTCATGAATAAATTTGTTCTTATCACTTGTTTAACTTTTTTAATGCTAAAGTGTTCAAATGTCCACAGTGTGTCAGGTTAACTGCATACTATTCCACATTAGAAATTCACATCAATTCAGACCTTTCATCCATAGATTTTCAGGATTACCATAGAAATTACCTGTTGCCATAGAAACTGGGGGCTTTTTTTTTTTTTTTTACTCCAGATGTCAGTGTAATTGGTTTTGTTAATGATTCCAACGTATATCTGTTTGCCCATAGCTGTTGAGTGTTTGGTTGATTTATGCAGCTCCACTGACACATACAGAAAAAAGTCAACTTTTCTCAATAATACAGCATGAAAAACAAGAGTGAAACAGAAAGAAATATAAAAGATGAAAGGATGCAAAAGCTGACAATAATGACACTACTGAATTTAGAATATTTTAACAAATTCAGAGGCTTTTTGCACAAAACCTTTGAAACATTTCTAAATCTCTGAAGGACATGAGCTCATCAAGCGATTAATCTTCCTGAAGTTGTTTCCAATGAATAGCTTCATCAAAGATATGCTCCTGAGGGCCCCCCAAGAGCCGATTCAATCTCACAACCAGACCTGGTTTTGAATTATATATTAAAGTTATTAATTTCTCCTGATCTGATCACTACGCTGTTTAACTTGAACTTTGTCTTACCCAAGGAGCTGAAAATGACATTGCCTCTGGCTGTTATGAGGTCAATGCTCAGTCAGGCAGACTGCCAGTGTATGTTTGAAATTGCAACTATCAGCTAAAATGCCACTGATAATATATGATCAGCAACAAAGTCACATTACAACTAAAAAAAAAAAGAAAAAACAGGTTTGGCTGATTTTCCTTTGTCTCTTATGTGAGTTTGTTGTCAGAATGCATAAAAAAATAATACATTCATTACATACATTATAAATACCATACTATATATTTATTATACTTCATATAATAAATACTTCTTACTTAGTGTAAGTAAACCAAAAAACTGCATGTTTCTGTGTGCTTTATGAACTACAAACCATAATTACTTTCTGCATGCTAATTTCTAGGAAGACCAATTTATCTACTAAAGACACATACATATAAGAGGAAATATTAAATCAGTAATTAATTTAGAGATTTTGTGGTCACAAACTTGTGTTTTTTAAGTTTGTTTGTTTTTTTTTGTTTTTTTTTAAAGCACCACCTTACCAGTGGTTATTTACAATAACCTTTGCACTGACATCTTAACTACTGTTTCCAAATTTACTGCATTTTACGCATGCAAGCAGAGTCGTTTCTTGCTTTGTCAAGGCCCCCGTTTGCGTAACTACATGGAGAGATTCTATTTAACGGTCCACAAACTGTTCCAATCTTAAGCTAAACAGGCTACAGTCCCTTAGTTGACCAA